>NC_052054.1:52010718-52175718 GCF_903992535.2 Arvicola amphibius | reverse complement strand
ACAGCTCAGCCATCTTTCCGAAAGCCCCCACTTAGTACAAATTCTTAATCTAGCTGATGAAACTCGATTTATAGTTTGATACATTAAGCAGAGCTGAGAGTTTGACCTTTCCATTGCGAGCAAGTTGCCACATTCCCTTAAATCTCAGTGGAGCCCGTGGGCTAAATCCTACGCAAACGTAGGGAGTCAAAAATGTTATGTGAGTCTTCTGGGGCATCTCCTCGAGGGAAGAATAACGATGTGACACCTGCAGCTTTGTTCTCGCGAGGGCAGGGCCCTTTCCAAGCGCCTTTGTTGCTGATGATCACAGAGACCCCAAGCCAGCCCTGAACTGCTACATCCTTGTTTCTTTAATGCTCCTTGACCCAAACACTTGGCAGCTTTCTCTTCCTTGCAACTGAACCCGCGTCTGATGTTCTTGTCCTCACAAAGGGACCCAGGGCTTAGGTCCCTGAAGGTTTCCAGAAAGGGGCCTGGGCAGAGCCGGCAGCGCACTCGGAGAATGTACGTCATGTCTAGATGAGCTGGGTCTGAAGGAAGGAAAATACTAAAGCCGTGGAAAACCCGGGAGTGGGCAGACACCATACAATGTACGCAGAAATAAGTTTAATTCAAGGGCCAGGGCTGTGAGCGGTGGCTGCAGGCCAGGTCGCCAGGTGCCCTGAGCTGATGGAAGTCAATTGCTCTGCTAACAATTGAGAAAGCCCTGGTTGTATTTTTAAGGGATCTGGTTAACATGCTCCTTTTGGCTGCTTAGGGCTGTGATTTATAGACAGCAAAGTCACTTAGGATAATAAAACCCCCAGGCCTGGTGGCAAGCTGCTGAGATTTTTCAAGAAGAAAGGCACCATTTAAACATCTCAATCAGCTTTTCTCCAGTGAGTGATATCCGGAGGAAACAGGCTTCAAATGTGTCTCCATCCTTCATATGTTCAAGAAGAAAGATGAGAGAAATTGAGGGAAAAAAATACTAGCAGGGCTGCATTCGTTTCAAATATCTGACTTTGGGGGAGTCGTGCAGCAGGTTTGTAAGAACTACAACTCCCAGCAGGCTGGGCTCTACCATTCTCTTTTTCCTTATAGGAGAGTCTTGTAGCCGGTTTCTCTGACCTTCAACACCCCACAGACAGGGGCCCACGATTGACTTCTTCCTCATTTCTAAAAACTCTTAATTGACTGAGAAATTAAATAAGACCCTGTTTCAAAAAAGTAAAAGAAAGGCTGTGTGTGGTGGTGCATGCCTTTAATCCCAGCACTCAGGAAGCCGAAGCAGGCGGAACTCTGTCAAGACCAGTCTGGTCTACATGGTGACTTCCAGGACAGCCAGACCTACATAATGAGACCCTGTCTCAAAAAAAAAAATCAAAATTAGAAAGAGGAAGAAGAAGAGAGTAGGGGAAGGGAAGGGAAGGAGAGGAAAAGTCAGGAGAAAAAGAAGAGAGAAGAAAGGGGGAAAGAAGAAGGAAGAAAGAGAGGGACGGAGGAAAGACTGGAGGAGAGGAAAAAGAAAAGGAAAGAGAAAGGGGGAAGAAGAGAGAGGGGGGCCCATTTGAATGAGTGTCTATTCTGTAATAGGCATATCTGCCGTTTTAAAAATAGCTTTATACATTGCACCCAACTGGGTTATGGCCTTTCTGTTCAACATCTTTTCTTTCCCAGTGAATAAAATCTTAAACTCTGAACATAACCTTTGTCTGCAGAAGCACCACGCTGACAATGACCGTTCCCCTGGGTCACAGCACAGCAGGCACGCACTCGGCCACAAAGGCTCCACACTTGAAAGCAAGGATTTAAGACAGAAACCAGTTGTCCCCTATGTCTACAAAGCACCAAAGACCATGATGATGTTCTGAAATTGGGAGCAAGGAAATAAAACAGGTGGCTCATTTTCAGGCTGCAGCACTTCCCAATCAAAAGCACTCCACTTACACAAACATGAAATCTTCAGAGAAGCAAAGACCGGATATGATGGCTTATTTCATGTGCCTGCTTGCCTGGGTGAAGGAGTGCCCAAAGAGTTGGTTGACTGTTATCTGTGGACATGGATGTGGGCGTGGGGTTATCTCCAGAAGAGATGAGCACCAGGAATGCCCTGCTTCTTCCATGGCTCTGCTGGAGGATCTGGGTGTTGAAGCAGGTTCTCAAGTCTACACAGCAAGGGCTTTTTGCACACACCAAGCCATCTTGCTGGCCAGAGATGAGGAACCGACTCAGAAGGCTGACTTCACACTGAGGTCATCGCCCTTACAAATGTGGCATGAGCCACCAGTGCAGGCCAGGACAGCGGGAAGGTGCGGAAGGATGAGTCTGTTTGCGCCTGAACTGGGCTGTTCATCTTCTCCGGCTCCCAGACACCAGCGCTCCTGACTCCTGACTCTGCACAGTCTGATGGCAGTTGTGCGGGTTCTCGGGCTTCAGGCTCGGACTGACGCTGTACCTCGAGCTTTCCTAGACCTCCATCTTGTAGACATCTGCTCAGCCGCCTCCACAGTCACGTGATCTGACCTGACTCTTTGCGTTAGAGCTCTACATAGCCGTGTGCTCGTTTTATTTCTCTGAAGAGTGCTGACTAATAGCCCAGCCAAAAGAAAACTAACGGCTGCTTCTTTAGTGCCTGTGTGGGAGTCAGCCTGAATCTCTTGCATTTGGCAGGTACTCAAAGGCAGGCAGAGGAGTTAGAAATCATTAGAGCACAAAAGGCGGGGGGCGGGGGGGGGGCGCAGGGGGATTCAGTGATGCCCTGGTTGGAGATCTTCTGCGTAGAAAACAGCAAGCAGGTTGACAAAGGCACTGAATAGGGGTGCATATTTCGATTTCTCTGGTTGATCCAAAGCTAGAAGGAGAGACAAAATTAGAAAAGATATTGGTTATTAACTGTGTCCCAAGCATCTTACAGAAGCCTCTTACAGAAGGGATCGTTGAGGTCTCTGGGTCGGCACTAGAGACAGGCTTTGGGTCTGGTGTCCCTCAAGTCTGACACACAGCAGCTGACTGACTTGCTACGCTGTGCCTTATAGGTTTCCTGGACTGAAGGCTGCAGGTCCGCGGTTCCGAGAGTTCCATCGTTTTATGCGCTCAGGCAGGTTGTGCACGTGTATAGCCTATCTCCCATCTTTCAAACAGGCGCCTGTCTCCTAGCAGCTAACCTCTAGGCAGCAAGGACATTTCCAGCATGTCTAGAGAGCCATTTTGGGAGACAGCTAATTCCATAGGCCACCTTGTCCAGCGTGCCTGACTTGTACCTGCTTGAACCAGCACACTCTCCCCGCTCTGCGCCACGGCAGCAAGGGAGAAAGGTGAGGCAATGGTCACAGCTGCGGAGAGCTCTAAGAGAAAAGGAAAAGATGGCACTGTGGAAGCTCATGACCAACATGAATAATAACCTTTGAGAGACACCACGGAAGCACTGAGCAATCAGTGACAATGAAATCAGGGCAGGTGGCCAGGAAGCCTCTGATCTTTCGGGCCTACAATGTTGAGCTTGAGAAATAGAAAATGAAGCGAAGCTATACTAGAATAACAACTAGGTAGAGGTATGTGAGAGACTCGAGAAGCAAAGGGAGAAGGCAGCAGCCTTGACGCAAGTGCAAGAAACAAATGGGTGAGCTTAAGATACATTCAAGACAGATGGGCCCAGCACTGAGAGGGGGCACACTCTCAGGATCCCACCCACCCAAGAAGCTGTTTACAGCTGACACCTGCTGGCAAAGGAAACATCCCTTTTCTCTGATGGAGTGCCACTGGGCTCACCAGCCACCCTCCAAGGCAGGCCTTGCGCCCAGGAGGAGTTGGCCAACAAAGAACAAGCTCCTGCGGTTTGGTTGGGGTTTTTTTGTTTTGATCTGTTTTATTTGAGTATTTTTTTGTCTTGTTGGGTTTGGAAGAATTTTTTGTTTGTTTTGTTTTTCATTTTTGTGTTTCCGTGAGTTTTTTTTTAATTCTTTGAAAGAAGGAGAATAAAAAGTTGTGTGCGTAGGGAAATGAGGATGACCTTGGGGCAGTTGGGGGAGGTGAAAAACGTAATCAAATATATTGCATGAAAAATATTGTAATGGCCCTGTGAAGTGCAAGACATGACCTGTGCTTGCTGCAGCCTTTGTGTTTATTTTTAATCATTAGAAATGTTATCTTTTCTTGTTAAAATGCCCATCTATCATGATATATTTCCCATGCGATGCATGTGTTTTGTGACGTAAGCACATGCATTTCTTACCTACTTTAAATAAAATTCAGAATCATTGGATTTTGGCAATAAATATGCTAATGTCTACACACACACACACACACACACACACACACACCCTCACTCATGCCATACAGAGTTACCTACTTTTTATTTCTTGTCATTTCTAAATTTCCAGCCCAGTTTATTTGAGTTTGATACAATATCACCCCCTGGTGGAAATTAATAGAAATAACACTGCTTGGTTTAACAAGACTCATAGCTCATCAAAATACTGCAGTCTCTGAAGGCTTGGCATAGCGCTCCTTCAAACACATGCAAAATCATGTGCAAAACTTCAACAGGAAAATGAACATGAGCTATGCTGGGAATCTTCTCATCTCTGCATTTTAAAATAACTTTTAAACATTTATTGAATGTATATGTGTGTGCATCTGTGTGTGTGTGTGTGTGTGTGTGTGTGTGTGTGTGTGTGTAAGGATAGCAATGGCCCCCATAGACTCATATATTTGAATGCTTGGTCATCAGGGAGTGGCACTATCTGGGAGGAGCTGGGAGGAGCTGGAAGGGGCTGGGAGGTGTGGCTTTGTTGGAGGAAGTGTGAGGTGGGCTTTGAAGTTTCAAGGCTCCAAGTCAGGCCCAGTGGCTCTCACTCTTCCTGCTGTCTATGGGTCCGGATGTAGAACTCTCAGCTCCTTCTCCAGCACCATGTCTGCCTGCATGCCACCATGTCCTTCCATGATGATAATGGACTAAATCTCTGAAACTGTAAACCATCTCCAGTTGCTGTTGTCATGGTGTCTCTTCACACCAACAGAACACTGTAAGGGGTGTGTGTGTGTGTGTGCGCGCACATACCTACGAAGGCCAGAAGAGGGCCTTGGACTCCCTGAAGCTGTAGTTCTAGGAGGTTGTGAGCAATCTTAACTGCTGAGCCATCTCTCCGGCCCTGTCCCCGTATTTATGACTAATCTCACACCTCCCTCAAATACCTTCAAGATAGACTTTATTATTAAGAAACAAAAGGCACCTTCCTCTAGAATTAAATGATATCCATGCCCCAGGATTGCTTATCTCAGTGAATGGGTACATTTTCTCCTAAGCCAAGAGTACTCCTGAGGGTCCACACTGCACAGGCTAGGTTAGGGAATCACGCTAAATTATTCAACTCAGCAATTCTCAAACTTATTTTACTGGAAGACACATTTCTTTCTTCCCCAATACTTTTTAACTTAACATGAAGAATACTTTGTATTTTATGTCATTTAAAATGACTGGTCCATCTCTATTAGCCAATTAGCTTTCTGGTTGCACAGACTACTCAATCTTCAGCCACGCTCATTCACTGTGCAGCCAGCCGGCTCTCCATCACTTGTGGTAATGGAACATGCAGCCTAGGTGACTGCCATGGTAGATCCCCATTGTCAGCTTTACGAGATGTGGGATTACTTAGATGATTACTAAAACATCCCTTTGGGTGGGGCTGAGGGTAGATACAAACGACCTAATCAATGACTTAATCCATTGATGAATTCAAGAACTGAATGAACTATTGGGAGAAGGGAGAAGTATAGGAAGTAGGGGCTGATTGGAAGAGGTATAAACTGGGGTGGCGGGTGTCCAGGCTGTACCTGGCCCTGATACTTCCTGTTGCCCCTCTACTCTGCTTTCTTGCAGGCATGAGTGGAACAGCTCTGTTCTAAAGGGCCCACCCTTGGCATGGTGGACCAAAACAACAAGCAAACGAACTCTTCAGGTTGTTTCTGTTGGGTGTTTGGTCCCAGAAACAACAAAACATACACAGTGACGGACACCTAGCTGCTCCCAAACTGGCGATGCTTTCGTAGGCAACTCCACCTCCCTCTTCTACCATCATTTCCAGCCAAGGGGAGGAAGCGGCGGCTGCCTGCGCTGGCAATAACCATGCTTTGTCTCCAGTTAAAGCCAGGCGGTCTGCACTGTGCGGCCTTATTTAAAGGGATCGTAACGCTTGTTTGGTTGGCTCTATGACCTAAGAGGGTCTCGCACAACTCCACGACCGACAGGGATCCAACTGTTCCCCACACATTGTCTCCTATTACGGGTTTATGAGTGAAAGATACAAAAATCCTTATCACATATATCATTCACAGGAATTAGCATTAGATCCTCCCCAAATGTTACCCCAGATAGCAAGTTTTTGTTTTGTTGTTTTGTTTTAGTTTTTCAAGACAGGGTTTCTCTGTGTAGCCTTAGCTGTCCTGAATTCACTCTGTAAACCAGGTTGGCCTCGAACTCACGAAGAGTGGCCTGCCTCTGCGTCCCGAGTGCTGGGATCGAAGGCATATGCCGCCATCACCTGGCTAAACATTTTTTAATAACACATATTTGGGCAAAATGGAGTTTTGTGCCATATGTCGTTAGTGGCAAGCTTTCTGAGTCTACTGTGTTGCATGATTTCTAATTGTGAAAACAAAGATCAGAGTCAACTTTCCAGCCAGGGAGACATTATGAGGACCCATCGTGAACCCTGAACTGTGCTGACCAACATCACCTGGGGTCATTCATTGACATCTGGTGTCAGTTACAGCTTTGACACAGGAGCTGGGGTCCTGAGGGTACGCATCCAATCCATCACCAGCCTGGTGGCTTCCAGAGCTGAGCCCCAGTGCACTGAGATGCCCCCACTCCCGTGGCCATAGTTGTGGACCACAAGGAGCCTCTGTCCCCCTCGGACTAGGATCTCCTTCTGCAGACGCACACCTGGCCGGCTGGGCCTCAGGCCCACTTTCTCTCTTAGGTTGCAGGCTCTGTGGAGGGAGGGCTCAAGAGCACAGCATCGAGAAAAAATCTCTCTGCTAAGTTCCGCATCTGGGGACAGATTCCAGTCTCCTTTCTGTCTGGTTCCTCCCAGGGTTACGTAGGATGTACCAGGGTAGATGTACGTCAGGCCACTCCCGTCTCGGATGAAATTCTTCACCCAGGGGGCCTGTGCCTGAAGCACTTGGCCCCTTACAGGGGAAACCATGGAGTCTCCCACAAGCTGTCGGCTTCCCAGGCCTGAGCAGTTGACCACGATGTCAAAGGATGGTTGCAGCTCCCACAAGTCTTCTATTCTCCTGGTGAGTAGCAGACCTCCGCTTTCCTTTAACCTGGGAAAGAGAGACGGGTGAGCCTTAACCACCTCTCACCACTTGCCAGAAACATAGGACAGGCCCACGGGAACAACAAAATCTTGGGAGCTTCCAGAGCTCCCGGCAGCACAGTCTAGTTCCATCCTGGGCCAATGAAGACTCTTTCGGTTGGTCCTAAATGAAAACCTATTATGGAAGTCTAAAACAAAGAAATCATATGCCTTGCTCTTAAAACATTTCACAGAGTTCCTATATCTAAATGCGAAATAAATGCCAAGTTGACTCAGTGTGCTTTAAACCGTCAAGCACTTCTTGTTCAGACTCTGCTGCCTCCGCACCCCGTCACGGCCTCCGCACCCCGTCACGGCCTCCGCACCCTGTCACGACCTCCGCACCCCGTCACGACCTCCGCACACCGCCACGCATTGTCCGTCCTTGCGTGTGGCTCTGTGTCAGTCAGCTCGCTCTGGTAGACGGCTGTGCTCTCTGTCTCTGCCTCTGTCTCTGCCCCTCTCCCTCTGTCTCTCTGTCTCACACACACCACAAACACACACATACACAGAGAATGTTTTCACAAAAGGAACAAAATATACAACTGATGGAATAAACGACAGCTTTTTTTTTTTTTTTTACCAAATATTTCACTAATGAGAAGGAATGGCTTAGTAAACCTAGTAATCACTGTTGAATTGTAGGGTAATGTACACAGCACAAAACCTCACTACTTGGACCATTTTTAAGTGTACAGCTCCAGAGGCATATTGTAAGTGGCAATAGGTAAGCTCACATTGTTGTACAACCACTGCCACCACCCATTCCAGCAACTCTCTTCATCTCCAATGTGGAAATTCTGTAGCCATTAAAAAAATAATAACCCCTGGTAATCTCATCATCTTAATCCCTTGTAATCCTATAATCTTATTTCTAGGTTTCTTATAGGTTACAAGGGATTTAATATAAGAGACGCTTGGCAGTTCTGTACAACAGATACAGGCTGGTGATCTAGAAGCAAAACATTGCTAAGGGGGACAACAATATTGGAAGGCACAATGCCCTTTCTCAAGGGCCAGAAAGAGAACTGGAAGGCAGCGTAGATAGCTGACAGGGTAAAGTTTAATAAACATACAGATATGTGCATACACTCTCACACATACATGCACACACATGAACACACATGTACACATGCATGAACACGCATGGACACACATGTACACATACAAACACACATGTACATACACACTCTCAAACACATGTACACACACACACACACACACACACACACACACTAACACACATTGGCTCCATCTCAGAACTCTGACAAAGAGAGTGGTAGCCCAGAGACTTCCATCTCCCTGTCTGCTGTCCCTTAAGCACACCCCAGAGAGAAAATGGGGAAGTCAAGACTGACAACAGAAACAAGTGTGGGTGCCTTGCCCTCCCTACCTCTGAGAGAGCAGAGGCGTACAAGATGGTTCTCAGCACACCTCCCTTCCGTGCCAGATGAACAAAGGTTTCATGTGAAGGAAAACCCAGGAAAAGTCAGAAACTTCTGGACATAGCATAAAGATGAGCCTCGAAGGCGGCATTTTAACACAACAAGAAAAGACTGACATTCTACTCTCTGTCTGGAAAGTTCCTCTGAAACTTGCACTATGATTTGGAAGGAACCAGCTTTGGGCACTGGTCCCCAGTTCTAGAAAAATTCACAAGTAGAGGAGAGTAAACAGGATGGCTGCTCCTGGCATCACAGGCCCCAATAGCAGCTCAGTCAGCTTTGGGGAGCAGAGTTGCATCTTCTCCACAGCTCAGCAGAAGGTGGTTGCTGGTCCGAGCTCAGTCCCTTACTCAATACAGCCTCTCCCACTGGAGGGACCACTCCCACATCACCACTGAGCGATTTGAAGGACAGCTGGAAACCTCTGGATTGGATTCATGTATTATATATTAAATATTTACAGAAGGCCCAGCTGTGCTAAGCCCCCAGTAACTTCAACCTGGAGTGTACTTTCCATTCAGTCCAAGAGGTTGTTTCAAGCAGTAATTTTCACCCTATGTATCTTTGCTCGTTATTCAGAAAACCAAGGGAAAGATATGGCATTTACCTGCGGCAAGAAAGCCAAGGATTCTGGCAACATCTACACAGGGCCACAAATAACCAATAAAAACCTCACATTGGTGCACCGGACTGAGCTCCCAAGGCCCAAATGAGGAGCAGAAGGAGGGAGAACATGAGCAAGGAAGTCTGGACTGGGAGGGGTGCTCCCATCCACTGAGATGGTGGGGCTGATCTATTTGGAGCTCACCAAGGCCAGCTGGACTGGGACTGAAAAAGCATGGGATAAAACCGGACTCCCTGAACATGGCGGACAATGAGGACTGCTGAGAAGCCAAGGACAATGACACTTGATTTGGATCCTACTACGCATACTGGCTTTGGGGGGAACTAGCCTGTTTGGATGCTCACCTTCCTGGACCTGGATGGAGGGGGGAGGAACTTGGACTTCCCACAGGGCAGGGAACTCTTACTGCTCTTTGGACAGGGAGGGGGAGTAGAGGGGGGAGAGGGGTAAATGGGAGGCGGGGAGGAGGCAGAAATTTTTAATAAAAATTAAAAAAAAGAAAATATTATCCAGGGTGATCCAGGCTTTTAGCCTCAGACACAGCTGCATCATTTTCTCCTCTTGTCTGAGACTTCCAGTTTCTTAGTCTGAGCTTCTGCATACTCTGCATTTAAGCCTGCAAATACCCCACCCCTATAGGATATCAAACTCTCCATTAATATAGAACATTCTAATAAAATCTTTTTTATAATGATAAAAAAAAAAAACCTCTGGTGTGGCAGAGTGACGAAAAGGAGGGAGGACGGGAGTTTCCACTCTCTCCATGGAACAATTTGGAAACTGAGATTATGTGCGTTGGATGCACACTAACGGACAGTGTTTTTCAAAGGTGAAGTAGTTCTCTCAAGCTGAATGCTGCAAAAAAAGGAAAGAAAAGAAAAAGAAGAAAGAGAGAGAGAAAGAAAGAAAAAAAGAAAGAGAAAAAGAAAGAAAAAAAGAAAGAAAGAAAGAGAAAAGAAAGAATGAGAAAGAGAAAAATTGGTGTTTTGCGGTGGCACTAACCAGCACTCTGTACTGCGCTTGTGGTGTTTAAGAAATAAACACCAGCACCACTGAAAGATGGGGTGGAAAGAATATAAGAGCCAGAAGAGGGGAGGAGTGCTGGGAAAAAATGTCTAATGGACATTCTACAGCTGTTGCAATCATGAACTGCCAGCAGCTGTTGGGAGCTGCACGATCCTGGACCCATCAACATTTCATCACAGATGGGGAGGGTCCTGGAGACCCCACCCTTCCCTTGGTAGATGCTGGAGGAGGAGGAACCTCCCCTCCCATTTTCTAGTAAGTAGACAACCCCCCACCCAGGTTCTGCAAGTAACTGCTAAACTCAAGGGGTCAGAAGAAAGAAAAATGGAAAACACACAAAAGCAGAACAGGAGCTGTCTGGAAGAAGGAAGTGTTGTTTGGGGTTTGTTCATTTTTGTTTTTTGTCAGCTTGGCACAAGCTAGAGTTATCTGCAAAGAGCGAACCTCAACTGAGAAAACACCCTCATCAGTGTGCAGTAGGCAAACTGCGGGGCGTTTTCTTGAGTGGCAATTGACATGGGTGGGCCCAGTCCGCAGTGGTTGGGGCCAACCCTGAGCATGTGGTCCTGGGTTCTATGAGAAAGCAGGCTGAGCAAGTCCTGGGGAGCAAGCCAGTAGGCAGCATCTCCCATGGCCTCTGCATCAGCTCCGGTCTCCAGGGTCCTGCTTCCAGGTCCCTGCGCTGCTTGAGTTCCTGTTCTGACTTTCCTTCATGGTAGACAGTGGTTGGAACACGTAAGCCTCCCTGCCCGAGCTGCTGTGGGTATGTTGTTTTATCTCAGCACTGGGAAGCAAACAGGACAAGGGGTTTCAACAGAGGAGGTAACGGGGCTGAAAACAACTAAAATGCATTATGTACCCACATGAAATTGTCCAAGAAAAGAAAGCAGGCACCAAAAAAAGATTTTTGGGAAGTGGGGCATCCACCCCCCACTTTCCCTATAACCTTAGTAAGCTGGCCAGCTTCTCTCAGCTTCCAGCCTTCCCTTCCTCCGTGTCGGTGTGAGACTGCCCTCAGCAGCTCGCTGTGGAAATGAGAGGGGACAAGGTCTGGACCAGGGCTGACAAACACGTGACACACCACAGTTGCAGGCGCTCGATCGGAGCTTTGCCAGAAAACTAAGAAGAGTGAAGGGTTTGCCACACTCCTATAGAACACAAGCCCAGCCATGTAACCCGTGGGTAGGCCTGCTCACATCTGCGTGTCACTTATATTTAACTATGACCATGGAGACTCCTTAAAGGTTTTAACTAGCCCTTCTTTTGAACACTGTCTTGGGTTTGTTTTTCTTTTAATAGACTGCAGCTTCCACGTGCTAGCCTTTGAACATTATGTCCTGTCCTCGGCCATTCTAATCAGAACTCAGGGTTATTTTTTTTTCTAATTCAGGGAACTTACCAGTCTCAGGATTCCTGCAAATTCTTCAATTCACTGAACTTGTTTCCTTAACTAGGGAATACGTTGTCATGTCTGTGTGAGAATGCAATAAATGCAAATATTCTTCTTTTCTATTTCAACAGCCCTTGCTGGGAGCTGGGATGAAAGCCCAACATGTCACTTGAGATGGGGTAGGTGATGGATGTACGGCTGGGCCTTTGGAAGGCTCGGCCAGACTCGCTGTACTGGATCCCTCTTGAACCTCTTTTCCAGGAAGAGACCTGCTGCACATATCCAGACAGGTCAGCCAGTCCTGTTTCAGTGTGAGCGTGTGGTGTTGCTCACCCATCATTACATATCTCCAGCAAATACAGTAAGAGCCTGGCACCAGTGTAGAGGAGGAAACTGTATCCAGAGTCAGATATTAACTTAAATGACCAGGTGCCTAGAAGTTGCTTTTACAACCATATGAAGCTGCTACTACAGCAGTTGTGGAGACCAACTAGGAACAGAAAAGACTCAATCGTTTTCCTCTGGAGAGTCTGGCAACGGAGCGAGACCCCAATCTGCAAAAAGAGCACACCACGTCCCCATAATCCATGAGGAAAGGGAGCTCTATTAACTAAGAGTGCTTAGCAGGAAGGAAGGGCTCTGTGGGAGATACAGTGAGCACTGGCAATAGGGAGCAGGGCCCCTTTGGTGGGGGAACAGGACAGGAGGGAGGGCACAGCCCCATGAAGAGGCGAGCTAACTCCACAGAACTACCAACCATGCCCTGGGCCCCGCTCACCTGGGATCAACTCACTGAAACACTTAATGACTAGAAAATGAAGAAGGATAGACATTTTAAATCACTTAAAATCCAGGTGGGCTCTAAGCTGCCAATCATTCCTTCGACACAGGCTATACCTTATTTTGCTAATGTTATCTACATAACCCTCTGCCTTGCCGTGCTATAAGGTGAAAACTCGTACTATAGCTGTAAGTCTACCCTGGAGAGAAGGTAGAAAGACTTGGTGCCAACACCTCTGCAGACTATATGCCCTGGAAACTCTGTGTCTTGGTAGAGGATGGAGGCCGGCACTGTCCACATGCCCAGCTGGCATCTTAGGCATCTGAGCATCATCCTTCGGAGGGTGCGGGCACCAATTCCCAAAGCATGGAGGAGGCCGGAGGCAGGGTACGGCTGCCTGGAGTTGGGGTTCAGAGCTGAGGGTGCCCACCCTGGCAGGAGTGAAGATAATCTAGAGACATTTGTGCCTCTCATTTTAGCTATGAAACTAATGAAAAATGCACACCAAGAAATTGAGATTTCCCCAGGAATCTCATGCTGGGAGAAGAAGGCTGAGACACTCGTGTCTGATGGTGGAGGGGGTGTCTCCTGGAAAGAGGTTTTACAGAGCCCTGACTGGTTAGTCTGCCTTGCAGGAAAGACTGGAGCTGGACACAACGGAGAAAAGCAGACCTCACCCTGACCAGAGCGCTTCAGCTATATGTACCTCTGGCCTTCTATTTAAACTCAAGCCTAATTTTAGCACCCTGAAGGGCAATCTGGCTCTGGAGAGTGGACTAGGCCCCTCTGATCTTCTTCACAATGTGGCTAGACTGAACATGGCTGCTTTTTTCTGCTTTCCACTGTCACTAGTGTGTTTAATTGGCTTAACGACGATGGGGCCAATCCTGGTTCAGTAGGGCCACCAGTGGCTCTGATCCTAACAGCTCCAGCACTGATGGAGGACATCTCTCTGAGTAAGTCGTCAGCTCTCCTCTCACTCTAGAATGAATAGGGGTGATTCTGGCGGGGAGTGGCTCTCCAAAGTCAACCAGAAGGAGTTTTTAGTCCCCATGGGAAAACAGGTTGGAGTGGAGAAGAAAAACACACTGAGGGGCTTGGAAGGAATATTGAAGATGAAGAGTATCGGACATGAAGAGAGGTAGAAACAGTCAGGACTGGGATCAAGGACAGGAAGTTCATTAGAGAGTTAAATTGGGATTATTATATGTACATTGCTAACCAGCCTTCCAGCTGAATCCCTGCTCTCAAACCAAAGAATCGCACCTTATTACCAGAGTTTTAAAAAAAAAATCAACCATGTGCAGCCAATTTGTTCAAAAACAAGAAGAAAAATAAGCCTAGTTTAAATTTCAGTTGGCAAGTCATATGCATACAGATTTACAGGGGAAACCCAGTTTCTTCATAGCAACGCTTCCTGTCGCTATGCCCCACTTAAGTTCCCCTAGTTAGAGCTTTAAAATGGATTTTAGGTTTATACAGCAGCCAAATACATACAGTCTAATTCTGCCCTCAAAGCGTTTCTTGTCTGCTAACTCTGGCCCTCGCTAACTCCCTCACAATGAACTGCCTGCTGTGGCACAGCTCTCTGAGTGTCCACCCCAGCCTGACACTACTCCATGAATACAAACGAATCTCCAGGCCACACCAGGCATCAGGTGTAAAGCAGCCTCTGGTTCCTTGGAGGAGAGTATATGGATATGGTCCAGGGCTTCTATAGGCATTGGTCTGGAAGGGGAGTTGCCATGCTCCCTTAGACCATAGAGGAGGTGTTGAGGAAGAAAGTCCAGCCAGGAAGATGCCTTAGAGCCACCAAGGCCATTACATCTGACACACCCTTCACCTGTTCCCTATAAGCCTTACCGCCACCATCAGGAAACACAGGCAGCATTCCCTTAACACCTTTGACATTCTGTCCTTACCCACCCATGAAAACCAACAGAGAACACATTCAACCCTGTGCTGGAGCCCACAGATTCACACTCTCCTGACCAGGCACTGGGCAACAGATGTGGGACAGGAAGGCAACTCCTAGGATGGTGATTCTCAACCTTCCTAATGCTGCAATCCTTTAATACAGTTCCTCATGTTGTGGTCACCTCCAACCATAGAATTATTTCATTGCTACATCATAACTGTAATTTTGCTACTGTTATGAATTGTAATGTAAATATCTGATATGCAGGATATCTGATATGTGACCCACCCCACCCCAAGGGGATTGTGACCCACAGGTTAAGAACCACTACCCTAAGGGCTACTTCAGAGGGAGGCTATGTTCTAGTAGACCCACTGTGCACTGGACAGGAGGAGCAAGCTGGACAGACATAAAACTGGGAGAGCCTGTCCCTTAGGTGGTGTGCAATGCCGGTGTGTACTTTTATATAACTTCCTAGGAAATCACAAGAGTCAGGCCGGTGGGAAAACACAAAAAAATACACACAAAACTGGGGGATGCAAGGCCTGCCCAGAAAAAACAACAGCAGTGCCAATCAGTATGGACAGGAAGGTCAGCACTGTGTTCTGTGTGGGCCACCTCGGTGCCGTAGGATAAGGCCTGGTGTCCTGGAAAGAAACCAGCTAAATTCTAGACCTCCAGCACTGAAAGGGACCACCAGGCTTCCTAGATGTCATCAAATGCGGGGTGGCTCTGGCTTCTTCAGGGTAATTTATTTAGGTAGGCTGCCTGGCAGGAGATGTATTGCCTCTGTGATTTATTTCCTGGGACAGCAAGCAAAAAAGCAGCCAAGCGGGTGACTTTACTGTCCCAAGATATAAAATATTACCTGCATGGGTGATTAAACCTCTGAGGGCTTTTTGTGTGCCAGGTTGTTCTGGACACCATGGGCAATGTTTGAGAAGGAGATGAGATTTTCTGTTCTTGGAATACATTAACAGTCTAAGTTATAATAAAATAATATCTTTTTTCTGGGTTGATGTACCATCCTAGCAGGTGCTGAGGCATGCTGGGAGGAATGTTCCCTTTGGAATGAGGACACAGAAGGCTGAGCACTCGCACTGTGGGGAAGAGGCGTAGGAGGCAACAGAACAGGCCCAAGTGTAAGGAACAGCAGGGACTGTGTGGCTACCCATCTGGGTCTGCCCAGCCCACAGAGTGAGCCCTAAATGTCCCATTCCCTCACAGTGACATTACCCCATTTTTGCACCAGCCTAAAGGGTTCCTTTTGGGCTGCAACAAGGCCCTGCCCCTGTTCCACAAAGTCTTTCATAGAAGAAAAGGGGTCAGGTAGCCTTCGTCATCCACCATATTAGCCATCTGGCCAGATGCCAGCTCATTAAGTAGATTAAAAAGCAAAACAGAAAGAAAAGTTAATTTCAAAATCCCTCTGGTGATAAACATTTCAGATAAGGGTTATTGACCCAGTTCCCAGATTTGGGGATTGAGGGAGCTTATGTTTCCCAAGCCCCCAACCTCATACAATGGATGAGCAAACCATCAAGAAATGCATTGATGCCTTTCAAGTCAAAACACTCTCGCTGTGTACCCTAAAAAGCTAGGAAGAGGAAGTGCTAAAAACCAAGCCAAAATGAAAGGTTTAAGAACTGAATTTTAAGGAAGCAATTACATACTTTAGATAAGCCCTCAATTTCAATATGCTTATTCATAACCAAATTAATAATGATCATAGTAATAATAATAACAAAATAATAATAATGAAGCTATTTTACTAAAAAAGAGAAAAAAACTAAAAAAAATGTTATGATAAACATAAGGTTTTCTCTTCCAAAGAAGTAAAGTTGTAAATGTATTGTTTCAAAGCCTCCCTTTTCTGAACAAAGAAACTAAGATTTCTCAGAAACTGGCTTTTCTCCAAGGGAGTGGGGACAAATGAGGCACAAAGTTACCATGAGTCCTTGCCACATGGACACTCTCCAGAGGCTTCCACAGAGTCCTGGCCATTTGTGAGCAGCAAGACAGTCCAAGAGAGCCCTTAGGAGCCCCAGAGAGCCTGCTGTGTGTTTTATGAACATCTGTGCAATAATTTATCACCATGTCAAACAGGAAAACAGGGACATTTCAACCAACCTTTTCTCAAGCCATGGGAGGTAGGCAGCGGTCTCACACTTCAGGGTTGTAAAAGCCTGACCAAATTCATATTGAGGGAATCGCTTCAGCTCTGCCTTGGTCATCTTTCGAAATCCCAGAACGACATCAGCCCAGAAAGGCACCTCTTCAGTGGGGACACTCCGAAATACCTGCCACCTGAGGTGCGGGAAGGAAGAGGGGCTCCTTAAATTTTTTGAAACCTTGTATTTTCCAAAAAGTGCATATAAAGTTCCCTCATGCATTTTAAAACTTCACTTCCTGTAAACACAAAGGAAAAGATCAACTCTTCCATCCCCTTGGGTTCAGGCACCTACACGGCTGAGTTCAGACCCTCTCAGCTGATGGAGGCAGGCAGGCATTTGTAAAGTGCTCTCAGGCTGGGGCTTTACTGGGTGGTGGAGCTCCCAGCAGGCATGCACCAGGCCAGATTTTCAATCCCCAGCATGGCAAAACCAAATAGCATGCCTTGTAAAATCTTCAAGTTAATTTATTTTTCTCTGAAATGTTTTTGCCATGATTTTCTTTTTTACATGTTGACTATTTATTTTAGAGGAGAGTTTTTTTTTGCACAATACTTCATGTATAAAAGAAAGGGAAAATATAAGAAATTCAAAGGTTAGCTGATGTGAAATTCCCCTCTGTATTCTGTGAATATGTTTTATTGCCATTGGTTAATTAAAAAGCTGCTTTCAGCCAATGGCTTAAAAGAGTAAAGCAAGGTGGGAAATCTGAGAAGAGATTTAGAGAGAGAGTAGGGAGAGTCGGGAGAGTGAAGCCATGTAACCACCGAAGTAGAAAGACACCCGCGGAGTCTGTCAGAGCCTTGCTGGTAGGTCACAATCTCATGGTGATACACAGATTAATAGAGATGGGTTAATTTAAGATATAAGAGCTAGCTAGAAATATGCATAACCTAATAGGCCAAGCAGTGTTGTAATTAATACAGTTTCTGTGTGATTATTTCAGGTCTGGGCAGCCAAGAAATGAAACAGCAGCTCTGCCTACAGTTAGCCTTGTTTTTGAACATGACATCTTAATTGGTTGGATTTTGTTTGTTTGTTTGATTGATTGATTGATTAACTGATTTTGAGACAGAGTCTCACTATGTAACCTTGGCTGTCCTGGAATTCACTATATAATCCAGGCTGGCCTTCAACTCATAGTGATCCTTCTGCCTCAGCCTCCTGAGTGCTGGGATTAAAGGTGTGCATCACCACACCTGGATAATTGGAAGGAAGCAGGTGTGTAACTTCTATGAAGTCAGTAGTCACAAGAAGAACCTACTGGGGTGGGGAGACCACAGTACAGTGGGGGTTGATCAGTCTACAGTGGTATTGGTGGTCAACAAGAAGCCTGTAACACTGAATGAATCTCATCAAAGTATATAGCATGACATTTTCAAAGAATTAATAAAACAATTTTAAAACTTAGATATTAAAAGGAGAAGAAGCCGGTAACAGACTGTCAATAGCAGCTACACATTTGGACTTTTCAAGTACTGGGCCATTTCCATCAGCAGTTGGCAATCACCTTTACTCTAAAACATCAAGATATAAATCTGAAAGTTAAACATGTGGTTGTGAACATACCAGAGTCTGTGTCTCTAAGTAGAACAGTTCAACCAAAGCAAACCCCGAGAAGGTAGACGTGCCACTTGGGCATGACGAGTCTTCTTCCTAATCATTATGCATACCCTGCCTGGGCTGCGTGCCCACCACCACAACTTTGCCACCTTCCCTTCCCTCTCGCAGTATCCAATTCTAAAACGTTAACCATCCAGCCCCGATATAATAAGAATCTTCCTTAATCCCTATTTCCCCACACCAATAACTTTTCTTTTTCAGTTTATGAGACAAGATTTCTCTTTGTAGCCCAGGCTGTCCTGGAAATCTGTAGACCAGGCTGGCATAGAACTCACAGAGATCCACCTGCCTCTACATCCCAAGTGCTTAAAAGCATTCACCTGACTTAATTCCTAAGTCCCATCTAAATCCACTACTCTATCTCCATACTATCCTGTCTCATCTCTCTTCCCCCAATTTAGTCTCTGTGCTACAGATAAAATGCCTTTGCCATGCAGATAGGAACAGTTATCTCGCTGTACAAAATACCCCCTGTGGCTTTTCAATCCTGTGGATTTATTTGAGTCCTTCATCATCCCACATCCCTGGGGCCTGTCTCCTCTGAACCCACCCTCTCTCTGTCCCTTTACCTGTGTTGACTTACACTCATCTTGAGGGTTTCCTATACAGCTCCTGAGGATTTCCTGGAGCAAGTTCCTTCTCCTGACATATGTGTCCATAGCTGTCTGCACTCCAGCCTCTGGTAGTGGGTACCCCATTAGTAACTTTTGAGATTTACAACATTCCCCACAGGTCACTTGAGAACAGGACTGTGTCTATCTTTTATAAAATTCACTTAACACATATTTATTAAGCAATTACTATATGTAAAAGTCTTCACTGTCATATCCCTAAGACCTAGATGACCAGGTACAGAGAATGCTACCAAAAGTCTTTTTGAAGGAATGAACTGAAAATTAAAGTTATATCAAAGGTACACAAGACATTTATAAAACCTTAATTTTGAAGTGGAAGACTATTGGGACATTTCTGTTTCTAAATGTTGATGAATTCCCCTTGGTTTTGGAACATGTTCAGCATGACCATAACACAGTGAACACTATGCTTCAATATGGCTCAGCAACTAACCTTGGAGAAATACAACTGCCATTTTAAAAAAAAACAAACTTCACAGCTTGATGATTAAGCAAAACATGTTACTTTAGGTAGGGACTTTGAAAAAGTAAGGATATCACCATCCATCCTCATGATTATATGGTGAGGGAAGGTATCTTACTTAGGGTTTCTATTGCTGTGAAGAGACACCATGATCATGGCAACTCTTATGAAGAAAAGCATTTAATTGGGGCTGGCTTACAGTTCAGAGGTTTAGTCCATTGTCGTCATGGTGGAAAGCATGGCAGCGTGCAGGCAGGCACGGTACTGGAGAAGGAGCTGAGAGTTCTATATTCAGATCCTCAGGCAGCAGATCACACTAGACCTGGCTTGAACTTCTGAGACCTCAAAGCCCCACCCACAGTGACACGCTTCCTCCCACAAGGCCACACCTACTCCAATAAGGCCACACCTCCTAATAGTGCCATTCCCTATGAGCCTCTGGGGGCTATTTTTATTCAAACCAACACAGAAGGCAAAAAGAAAAAGAGCAGAAATCATTCTGATAGAAGTATGCACTTAGAAAAGGTGTCATGGAGCCTAGAACTTTTCTTACCTGTCTTATGGAAAATGTTCTTATTTATTATATGTATATGCATGTATGCCTGCATGCCTTTGTGTATACTACATGCAGGCAAGAGTCCACAGAGGCCAGAGGGGCACCAGATCTCCTGAAACCAGAGTTCCAGCAAGTGGGTTCTGGCAGCTGAACCCAGGTCCTCTGTAAGAACAGAAAATGTGCTAACAACTGAGCCATCTCTTCAGCTCCAAGACAGGTACCTTTAAAATAGTCTTGATGGCAGAAAGACAAAATAACAGCTGGAAACATCATCAAAGATAAGCATATACCTACTCTCCAGAAGGCTGTGTCAACACATGGGATAGCGCAGGGGCCAAACATCTTTTATCACTTGATGACATAGAGACCTACATTAAAGATGCTAAAATATTCAGTTATCTCTATTTAAGAGGATGTAGAGTGAAATTATCATGTTTTTAAGTGCTATTTATATTCTCAAACCTCTCTTAAGGATGCATTTCCTCTCTATCAAATATTAACAATCAAACAGAAAGATATTGAACATTGCAGGAGCTCTATTTTCCAAATGGCACTTGGAGAGATGACTTTAGGACTGGTAATATGGCTCGGCTGCAGAGCATTTGCCTGGCATGCACAAGGCCCTGGGTTCAATCCCAACACTAGCCCTCCAACTACAAAACTTACTTTTGAGGGACATTTTATTTTCTAATGATTCTCAAGTAAATCAGACAGCCCTCTGCCTAATGTCTCCTGGCCCCTTCCATGTCACACGGCTTCGCTTTCCATCAGCTGCTCCATCCTCCACACACCCAAACTCAGGTTTATTCACTATTTGAGATCTTTGCTTGTTTTTCTCCATATTTCAAGCCATTTCACATTCCTTGAAGAAACTCAAGAAAATATTTGTGATAAGAAACTGCAATCGTTATTTATTGTTTCAAAAAGCCAACTAATTCTGTTAAGTAGGGTTTCTCAAGTTTTCTGAAGCCGTTTCTAAGTCCTCCCTCTTACAAATATGTCCTGCTGATCTCTGCTATCTGTCTGTGTTGTTCTAATTCTACGACTCCAGATTCCTTTTCTTACCCAGACACCAGGTGAACGCCCGCATCCGCGGCTTCTGCAGACTTGGCAATTGTGGACAGGTGCTGGAAGGTCTCTGCAAACCACTGCTTCTGCGTGGGCACAGGCGAGTCTGCGGAGTCACGGGGAAAAGCAAAGGGTGGCAGAGAGGAAATGATCGTGATACTAACGTACTCAGGGAGGAGCAGTCAGACAGGATACACAGAGTTTTCAACGCTAATGTCTATCTGTCTATCTGGCCCACTCTTGTCGTGATTTATTGATGGAGGGAAATAGACTAGGCATGGCAGCCTGACACAGGAGCCAGAAGCATACAAGGAATGTTCCCAAGATGCCAGTCAGAGCAGGAATGAGTGTATGACTAGGAAATCCCACCAAGGACATTGTTGGGACAATAGGAAGAACTGAGAGACTCCTTACAAGTGGGCTAGAAACATGGAGGGTGACCAGCAGGGCCCCCAAGTCAATAAAGACATATTAGTAGCAAGACTTTTAAATAAACCACTGGTTATAAAACCAATGGCTATCCCTTTAATATTGAATAAATAAATATTTCATTGTCATCAATGAAAATGTGTCTATATGAGTGCAACACTCTCTTCCAAAATTGCAGACAGGCTGCTTGTTTAGAGATAAAGAAGAAGTAACAATTGCACTGCAGAATTCTGTTAGACCTCATGGACTGCCCTACAACGACCTATGTCAGTGGGAAGAACTAATTTAATACGCATTCCCATGTTCCTGCCCCTGAACCCTAAAAACAGAATAGTGGCTAAGAACCATATGCTACAGAATTCATCCCCAAATAACAGACAATTCCAGTTCAACTGTGGATTGAGCAAGCATGGTGACCTAATGCATATTCAAGTGCCAGTCAAATAAAACTATAGCAGCCAGAGTGGCAGGAATAATTGCAAATGCAGGTGGGTGATGGCTCTATGCAGGGCACTGCTTGGAACTCTGTGAATATTAGCTCATCTGATCCTAACAAGAGCCTACCGGATTGGCACGGAGCAGTATTTATTACCAGTGCTGCTGCGAATCACGTCTCATGCAGAAATCTGGGGAACAGAGCAAAGCCTTCCACTAGCAACGGCAGAAAGATGAAGGAGCTGGTTTAGGACACCAAGGCACTCAGCCACAGAGAGAGCAGAGGAATCTGTGATTTGGGTGTCAAGATGCCCTGGGTACACCAGGCAGCCTTTAGGCTCACTCACTAGGGCCTGGTATAAGCAAGGGAATTCTGAGCGAGAATCACAAGAAAGGCACCTAGTGTAAAATTAGCATCTTGCAAATAGATCCCTCTCTCACCTGGATACGTGTGAGGAATAAGTATTCCAGCTGCTACATTGCTGGTGGTATCGGGAGAGAACTTGTCTGAGATGACAGTAATGGAACATCCGGGGACCACCTGGGATATGCACACGGCAGTTGACAGCCCTATCACACCAGCGCCGATGACTGCGATGCGCACGGGGTCCATAGCCTGAGAGGAGAGAATTGCAAACTGTCCACCTTGCTTAGGGATTCACTCTGCCCAAATAAAGTCCAGGCTACAATTCTTTCCTTATATCAGGCAGCCCTCTTGGAGTAAGACTTCCTTCCGGTGCTCCCGTGGATGAAGGCCAGCAAATATTTAAACTCTCACTCCGTGAAATAACAGTGTGAGCCACGAGGTCTCTACAGGCATTAGTGACCAAGACAAAACCAGCCTAGCTCTGCCGCCACGCTCACCACCGCACGGCTGCGTTTGGAAGCAGCTTTCTAGTCACTGTGCGCTTGCGTGAACTTTGCCGCCACGGGCACATCCTAGGGAGTGCTGGTGAGGTAATCAAGGCCTGGGAAGGTGCTGAGCTGTGACCTCTGCTCCTAGGACCCACTGGGGAGCAGACACAGAGGCACCAGTGGGAGCATTTGTGCACATCTGTTTGGAAGAACAGCATCACGAAGAGCTCGATTGACCGAAACCATCACCGTTTTCCCTTCTTCACAGCTCTGGAAATCAACCCCCTCTTCCCCGCCTCCTCACCCCCCATCACTGTCTCTTCCTGCTCTCGGAACTCTGGGTCTGAACTGCCCCACCTGGACAGCGTATTTTCAAACTAAGGGAAGCTGTGCCGCTGTGCCCCTGACTGGACTGTGCCCTGGATGGTTCTATAACATGAAGGAATGGCCCGTGGTCTTCCGGCGCCCATGCCCTCATGAAGATGAGACCAAATGCATTCTTATTAGCTCCAGAAGTGGTAAATGAGAGGCCATGGAGGCTCTCTCCCAAATAGGCCTCTTGTGGGAGGGCATGGGGAAAACATCGGTTCCAGGTGCCTGTGGTGGGGGCCCAAAATCTGACATCTGTGTGGGAGGTGAAGAGGTGAAGAGGGCAGCAAAGGTTTCAGTACCCTCCCCTGGCAGCCCCTACCTGCCTTCACTTCTTTCTCTTGCTATATCTGCTCCCTGACCAGCTCCCTCCGTCAGGCTCAATTCCAAATTAAGGAGAGAGAGAGAGAGGGAGGAAGAGAGAGAGAGGGAGGGAGGGAGGGAGGGAGGGAGGGAGGGAGGGAGGGACGGAGGGAAACAATTATTCCAGTTAGTCACTGCCCCTTTGGGGGGCAAAGTATTAATACCTAACCAGCTGTTTGGGCTGTCAGCATAAAAATCTGCCCTTGGCACAATCCCTTCTTGCAAAGAGCAGTGGCCAGGGCATTAGGTCAGGTGGAAACAACCATGGCAGAGGCCGTGAGTTCTGACTCGGGGGCAGGGGGGTTCTCTGCTTCCTCCCTTACTCCACAGGACTCCCACTGTGAGCCTCTGAAACCTTCCAGGGAGCTTTAGTGTGTGCTGTTTCTACTACTGAGCTGGATCTGTGTTTCTGGGCAAGCGAACTGAGACACTAGACCACCAGAGCTGAGGGGAAAACGAGAAGTGTTCCAGGCACAGGACAGTCTGGCGGAGAAGGCTGGAGACCCGAGGAGGGAAGTCCTGGAGCCCGGGGGTGTAATAGAAGACAGACAGCCAAGTCCTCACTAGCCCCGCTATTCCACAGTGGCTCTGCCTGCCCAGCAGCTTAATCCACAGCTTTAGTAAGGGCACAAGGGCAAAAGCCATCTGTGACTAAGAATAAACCAGCTCCCAGGTAGGGAAAGTAGAGCCAGAAAGAGAGGAAGGATCGTGGCATGGTGGGACTTGTCGCTTTCTGGCTCCAATCCCACCAAGCCATACCCCCCCAAACTCCCAGAGTGCAGACAAAACGACCCCTGAGCCAAAAGTGGGGATTCGAATACCTCTGAGAAGGCTGCCTTGTATCTCCCGGAGGCCCTGGCACCAACACTCGTTTTCCAGTGACCAGTCAGCCTGGTTTCCTAAGAGACAGAGAAAACAAGACTCCTTCCCATTGGGGAAATGATTAAGCACTTTCTCCCTATGCTCACTCTCCATTGGCCCATTCCACTGCAGCTGCCTCTGGCCAGGAGAGAGGAACATGCAAGCTCCATGGAGCCACATCCCTGCCAAGCCTGCTAAGGAAGGTTCGTCCCCCATGGCCTGTCTCTGTCTGCCTTCCAAGCACTTCAGCTTGCCACTGCTGGAGCTTCTCCAGCTGATCTGTTTGTATGCTAAACAACAGTGGCCTGTCTGCCTTCCAAAATGTTCCAGCTAGAACCAAACCCCTGTTTCCCCATTGCGCTGTCCGGAGTTGTCTGCCATCTGCCGCTAGGTACCTGGCTCTGGTGGGCAGCTGCAGACGGTGGGACCATCAGGGTGCAAGGCGGGGAAATGCTGCTGATAGTTGCAATGCCAGCCTGACGGCAGATGAAACACTTAGAAAAGAAGTTAGGGGGAACCAAATATTTATAGAAGGGAGGCAGTACCTGCTGAGTGTCAACGGTGCAATGCAGTGATCATCACTTCAAAGTCGTTTGTTTCTAGAGAGGCAGTCTGATGTATCACGGTTTTGATGATATATTCTAAAGATTTATGTCATATTTAAATTGCTGTGGTCTGTGGGGTATGTGTACACCAGCGCAGGGCACTGAGGGCAGAAGAGGGCATCAGATTCCCTGGGGCTGGTTGTGAGCCTACGTAGGTGCTGGCAACAGAGCTCTTGTCCATGGGAAGAGCAGCCAGTGTTCTTAACGGCTGAGCCATCTCTCCAGCCCAAATCGTATTTAAGAATAACAACATTGGTATATTAATAGGAAATTTAGCACTGCCCGTGCCTGTGCCACCGGGTAACACTGCTATCCTGAGATGGGATAGACACTATTGCACCCTCCTCGTTCTATAGATGTATACACTGAAGATCCAGGGCAATGAGCAGAGGCCCGGGGTCTCCTGTACGATAAAGGCCAATCTGGGTAGTAGACTCCAGGCTCGTGCTCTCAACCAGCAGGGTCCTCACTCTTATCTTGAGCCAAGCAGCTGACTTCTGAGTCTGTTTCCCTACCTGAAAATGGCGGGAAAGGAGCGTCCCTTTGCAAGTTGCTATGTGCCTCTGCTGGGCTCCTCTAAGTAAGACTCTAAATACGGCAGTTCAGGTGTCAGAGAGGAAAAGACTGTGTGTTCCCTTTCTGTACCCATATTCGCCGTCACTTACTATGGAACACTTCTGCTTTTTCTTACACACACACACACACACACACACACACACACACACACACACCTGGCAACGGATACAACAGATTCTCCATCAGGCACCCCATCCAGTTCAGCAGAATTCTCATCTAGTTCAGTTCCATTCTGGCACCTTCGACCTGGAGATGTCTACCTACCAGATGCCATGGGTTGAGGGCTCAGTCCTTAAGACTTGCCCCTTGACAAACTTCAGATGACAGTCTCAAACCTCAGGCAGTGCCCTGTGCTTCACCACAAACCTAGGGTCTTGCAGTGCCCACACCAGGACTAACTGATTCGCTGCAGCACCTCACAGGACTCTGGATTGCTCGGTCTGGTACAGAGGCTGTAGGGGAGGAGCCAGAAGGAAGCTGCTGACCCTATCCCTTCAGATCTTATGTAGACTTTCTTCCCTAGATGTGACTGGCTACAGCTTTGGTCATTGAGGATCAATTCTCCCTTACCTGGAGAGTGATGAAGGATGCTGAGAGCCTCTGCCTTTTGATCATACCTTGGTCTTTTCCATGACCAGGCTCTTTGATGAAGGAAGCCCTTATTCACAAGTCAGTACATCCCTATGCAAAAGACGTTCCTATCACTCCAGGTTCTAAGGAGTTTTAGGAGTTATCAGGAACTGAGAATAAAAACCAAATGCAGACTGTGTGGTACCCCATGTGATAGCCATGATGATAGAATCAGGAAATGCTTGCTGTTTAGTTCCTCAGTTGAGGGACATTGCAAAGACTTTAAAAGAGTTTTAAAGAATCGAGATGCTGTTTGTCTCTCTAGTATCAGATGGATTAAGACAGGCCTCTAAGGCCAGCCTGGTCTACAAGAGCTAGTTCCAGGACAGGCTCTAAAAAAGCTGCAGAGAAACCCTGTCTCGAAAAACCAAAAAAAGAAAAAAGAAAAAAAAAAAGACAGGCCTCTAATAAACAGCACAAAAATGGATGTTGCGCAAGCTCAGGGGAGGAGAAGAAATGTACAAAGACCCCAAAGACCACCAAGACCAAATGAACAAAGAAAAGGAAAGAGATATATCAGGTGGTGGATGGTATAACCAGGGGCAGAGGCCAGAAACCTACATGGTTAACCACAGAGAGAGTATTGTGCAACAAAGAGAGACCTACTGAGAAAAGAGAGATAGGGATACTGAGGAAAGAGAGAGAAATATGGAGGAAAGAGAGGTACAGAGGAAGAGGGAGTTACTGAGGAAAGAGAGGGAGCTACTGAGGAAAGAGAGGGAGCTTCTGAGGAAAGAGAGGGAGCTACTGAGGAAAGAAGGAAGCTGAGGTTTCTGTCCCACCCAGTCCTATAGTCATTCAGTCCCAAAGAAACACACAGAGGTCCGCATTAATTATAAACTAATTGGTCCATTAGCTAAAGCTTCTTATTAACTCATAACTTATATTAGCCCATAATTCTTGTCTGTGTTAGCCATGTGGCTTTTCAGTGAGGCAGTCACATCTTATTTGTTCTGTGTATGGCTTCCTTTCTGTCTGGGTGACAACTGCAGACTGAAACTTCCCTCTTCCCAGAATTCTTGTTGCCCTGCCTCTACTTCCTGCCTGGTCACCCACCTCTACTTCCTGCCTGGCTACTGGCCAATCAGTGTTTATTTAAAATACAAATGACAGGGTACAGACCATTGTCCCAGAGCACTTCTCCCCTTTAAAAAAAAACAGAATGGCATGCCAATGTGGGGCTGACCAAATCTGCTTAAAAGCCTAAGAGAGCTTGGGAAGTTATTCTAGATAGAAAAGAATAGAGTTAAGCATGGCTTCTTGATAGCAGCACTTTCTCGGGTGGGCTCTGATTACTGGAGGTAAGGGCTCTCTTTTAAGAGAGGCTTCCTGACTCAGCTTTAGCTGCAAAACCTTGCAGCTCTTTTAAGAGATCCTGCCACAAAACACTTAAATAGTGTTGATGAAAAGCTGACCACATGATTTTTGGTGGTGTCAGGGACCTTGAAACTCCATAGAGTTGTGGCAATAAATTTGTCTCCAGTCAGTACCTCTGCCTTGAGGCTAGATTCTCAGAAAGCTAAGGAATGGGTTGATCCAGCCATCAAAGCCACGGCTTTAATCCTAGCTATTTCGCTTAGCAAATTAAAGACTCATGTGTTCAGAAAAAGAGAGATATACAGTAAAGATAGATTCAGATGAAGAAAACCTCTAGATGGTTTACAGTGTGTTTAAAAATATGTAGGATTGGGAAAGAAAAGAAAAAAGGATAAAGTCCTTAAAATAAAAATGAAAAAGAGTATTTGAGTGTAGTGGCACACACCTTTAATCCCAGCACTTGGGAGGCAGAGACAGATGGATCTATGTGAGTTCAGGGTGTGGTGGCACACACCTTTAATCTTCAAGGACAGCCTAGTCTACAGAGTGAGTTCCAGAACAGCCAAAGATACACAGAGAAATCCTATCTCAAAAAGCCAAAAATTAAAAATAAAAATAAAAGAAATAGAGGTTGAAATAAAGCCAGGTAAAAATGAAAACTGCACAGAGAGTCTGGATACTGTATGTTATTGTATTGTATTTAAATTGCTTGATTACTGAGGAAGGAGGAACAGCTGCTAAAAGATATTTGATTATAAATGCTGCTGAATTAATCTAATATATGTATTTTGAAAATGCTTTGACTTTAAAATTTAAGTCAAAAGATATGTTACTTTGGATGTTTTGCTTTTGTTTCCACAGGAAATGAAGGACTGTGGATTCATTCTGGGCTAAGAAAAATCAGATTTGACCAAGGAATATCACCTGAGAAATCTCCAATAGGAGGAATGGTCCAGATGTCAGAGTTCTACATCCAGAACAGTTCAAAGACTGCTGCCTGAGATGATCAAGCCACACAGGATACTCCAGTCAGGACTTGATCATAATTCTAAATTTTCTTTAGGTCCCCATAAGATTATCAGTGCCCCCAATCAGCAGTAAGTAGCCTGGAAAATTATGCCCACATTCCCCCCCCCCAAAAATGGATTATGGATGTTTGCCATTGTTTAGAATGTTGGTTACAAGTTGTTATGGATAATGGTCAGGAGAAAAGCTAAACAAGGAGATTCAAATCAGAGTTTAAAAAAAAAGGTGAGGGAGTGCTGTGGGACAATGGTCTATACCCTGTCACTTGTATTTTAAATAAACACTGATTGGCCAGTAGCCAGGCAGGAAGTATAGGTGATATGACCAGGCAGGAAGTAGAGGCAGGGCAATGAGAATTCTGGGAAAAGGGAAGTTTCAGTCTGCAGTCATCACCCAGACGGAGAGGAAGCCAGACACAGAACAAGCAAGATGTGACGGCCTGGCCAAAAAAGGTACTAAGCCACATGACTAACACAGACAAGAATTATGGGCTAATATAAGTTATAAGAGTTAATAAGAAAACTGAGCTAATAGGCCAATCAGTTTATAACTAATACAGACCTCTGTGTGTTTCTTTGGGACTTATAGACTGCAGGAACCAGGCAGGACAGAAACTTCAGTCAACACCTGAGGGGGAGGGAGGGAGGGAGAGAGAGAGAGAGAGAGAGAGAGAGAGAGAGAGAGAGAGAGAGAGAGAGAGAGAGAGAGAGAGAGAGACACCTGAGGAGAGAGGGGGGTTACCTGAGAATAGAGAAGGAGCTACTGAGGAAAACAAGGGAGCTACTGAGGAGAGCGAGGGAGACCCTGAGGAGAGAGAGGAGGCACATGGAAGATCTGTGGAAGTCTGTGGAAGTGCTGGGACTCCATGTCAATAAAAGCTGTGGAAGGTACCTCCCCCTCTCCTAGCTGGGGCTCTATTTTCCTTTAAGGCAACACTGAAGACCTTTATTATACAGAGGAGTAGCAATGTGCCTTGAATAATGGCTCATCTGATAAACTGCTGAGAAAACCAATGGTGGTGAGGGTCAGAAGAACCCTGCGTGGGGGTGGGGGGGCGGGGGGGCGGGCATGGTAAGACCTACTATGGACATTTCACAGGTGCACGGCCAAAGTCAAAGAGTTAAAGTATTTGTTCCCTGACATACTTACAAAAGCAATGGAGGTGATGTGCTATGATTAGCTATCAAGTATTACAGAAACAGTACATTTTTATTTTCCAAATATTAAATCAGAATTTAAGAAATGCCTGCCAAGCACATGTCTTTAATTCCAGCACTTGGCAGGCAGAGGCACATGGGTCTCAGAGTTCAAGGTCATCCTGGTCTACAGATTGAGTTCCAGGGGCAGCTGGGGATGAACAGAAAAAAAAGAAAAAAGAAAAAACCTATCTTAAAAAACTCACATAAAAAGAAAAGAAGAGAGAGAGGTGGAGAGAAAAAGGAAAGAAGGGAGGGAGGGAGGGAGGGAGGAAGGGAGGGAGGGAGGGAGGGAGAGAGGGAGGGAGGGAGGGAAGAAAGAAATGCCCATGTAGCAAAGTAAAAAAATGGAGATTTAATGTCTGATGAATATTTGTGAACTTCTGTAATGAAAGACCTAAATTCTCTCCTATTAAATAAAGTTATCATCCTTCTTAATTAAAAATACTTAGCAAGGCTATTAAGTACAAGTTTAACATATAAAAATTGATCTCATTCCCTCCAAGCATGGTTGTATATGCCTGTAATCTAGTATGTGGGAGATGGAGGCATGATCATGAGTTCAAGGTTATCCTCAGCTACTTAGTGAGTTTGAAGCCAGCCTGAACTACATTAAACTCTTCCTTAAGAGACAAAATAAATAAATAAATAAAAATTAAACAATTTTCTGTCAGTCATGTGCAGTTAGAAAAGCCAATATTAGAAACCTGGACAATTTTAATTGTAACAAAAATTTACATCTAAGAATAAATATAACCAAATATTATTGTTTTCAGCTCCATTACTTTACCTGCAAATTTTATTTTTTGAGAGATGAATAAAATTCCAATGTGCACAGCTGCCACATTTCATTATCCTTGCATCAGCGGCTGAACATCCAGGCTATCCCCTGACTATCATGACGGGAGGCACAGTGACCGAGGGTAGTACCTCCATAGTAGATACAGACGTCTCTGAGGGTATGCCCAGAGTGGAACTGCTGGACCCTATGTTAGATCTATACTAGCTTTCTGAGGACCCCCCACCATGCTGATTTCCAGAGCAGCCACCAGTTTGCACTCCCACCAGTGGTGGAAACTGTGTCTCCCTTTCCCCATATCTGTGCTAACATTTGCTATTCGTGTTTTATTTTGTTTTGTTTAGGGGGGGTAGGGTTGTTTTGTTTTTCTTTTTCTTTTATTTTTAGCCATTCTGATTGGGGTAAGATGAAATCTCAAAGTGGTTTTAATTTTTCACTTCCCTTATGGATATGAATGTTGAATATTTTTAAAAATAGTTTTGAGCTGACTGTACTTCTTTTGGGACTCTCTATTTAGTTACGTGCCCCATTTTTAAAATTGGGCTGCCTTTTTGGTATTAAAGTTTTTTGCATGTTCTAGTCACTAACACTATCAGAAATAAGGCTGCTAAACATTTTTCCCACCCTTCAGTCTGCCTCTTCACTTAAACGTGGTGCCCTTTGCTATACAGAAGCTCTTTGGTCTCATAAGCTCCCATTCACCAACTGTTGCTATTCATCCCTGAGATACTGGAGTCAGATTCATAGAGTCCTCATCTGTGCCTACAGCTTGAAGTGCATCCTGTCTTTTAATCTTTAGATGTATCTACATTGATGTAGTCTTAGAGGTTGAGAAAGTTAGGAGCCATTGGGGACATTTCAAGGGGCGGGGGACAGAATACAGATGGCATGAAGAAGGAAAGAGGAGAAACGGAGGTTTAGTGAGGTGGCAGGCTGGAGGACAGGGAATACAGAGGGGCCATGAGAGGAAACTCACAACTAGAGACCTTGGAAAAAGCCATATGGAAACTGACTACTGTAGATGCTTCATGAAATACATAAATGCAATTCATTAACAGAGGGAAACAGCTGTGTTTCACCCTAACGGGTAGATAATGCCCCTCTCAGATACCATAGGCTGGTAAACAAAAAGCCCGGTCCCTGTTAAGGGTTACCAGACCAACAAAGCAAAAGAAGAAAGAAAAAAATAAGAATTTCATCATGGAAGCTGTGGTGTGACTTCTTTCTTTAGTCCTTCCATCTTGACCTGCAAGAGTCGACTGCCATGCATCATCTGTCTGCCTTGAGGTCTCTCTCCTCCACCACACCATCAGCAGTGAGCTCTCGCCTGGCTGTCTGGGCCCTTGGACCTCCCATGTCATGGAGACCCCACAGCCCTGGTTCCCAGGACCTCCTGTGTCATGGAGACAGCACAGCCCTGCTCTCTGGGCCCCTGGACCTCCCGTGTCATGGAGACACCACAGCCCTGGCTCCCTGGACCTCCCGTGTCATGGAGACTCCACAGCCCTGAATCTAAAGGTTCCCACCCCTCTCCTGCTCCAACGGCTCCCACAGATGCATCATCCGTCTGCCTTGATGGATGTTGGGGTGGGCCATCCACAGCCCCAGTCCTGGACCTGGATGACAACTTTCCCCTATTGTCTATGCTCCCTACCCTTACTTCCCCCATCCCCTCTCACACACACCCTGGGCACGCTCTCCAGTACTGCCTGGACCAATCCACCCATTGCAGCCTGCAGCAAGATAGCCTGTCACAAGTTGCGGACCAGTTCTTTTCTCAGGCCCTCAGTCCGGCTCACACTCACACCACCAGGGCCAGTTCCACTGTCTTGCCCAGCCAAGGGGCAGAGCCCTCTTGCTCTTCGGTATCCTTCAGAGCTTTATAGTAAGGCTCTATTGCTAAAGACACCACATAACTGAGTCATAGGAAATTGAGAGATTAAGCTGGTACCAACTTGGAAGCTTCATCCCCACTGCCTAGCTTTCTTGCTACTGGAGTGGGCTGTGCTCATCACTGGGGGAGAAAAATAACCAATAGTCCTACCCAGCTGTGAACCCTGCAAGCTCCAATGACACTGGCCTGGAAGGATACGCCTATTGGCAATAGTAGCACAAACGTTATGAATGCAACCAACCACTCGATGATTACATTTAATCCCATTACACAAGATGGAACTCACACCTGCTACTGTTAACCGGGCCAAGAACCCATGGCTGTGTCGATCCTCGACGCTAGTAGACACCCTCCTACTGTTAATCTACTAATGGAAATGGTATTAAACTGTTCCTTGTGTTCTTATCTTTATAGCCATAGACTAGTACATCTCTCAGCCCTTACCAGTAATACTTCTCTTCGCAGTGTATGGCAATTAATAAAAATATTCACAACTGCTGAACATGTGGAGAAAAGGGGGCTAGAGAGTGCTCAGCCCTAACTGGGACATGTATATCACATCCCCCCCCCCACACGCACAAGGCTTAGGGCTCATCTGGAGAGTGAAGAAAGATCGTAAGAGCCAGAGGTAGTGGGTGCCCACTGATAAGCAGTGTTTTCTGGACATGGCCACAGGGCCTTTGCAGACACCATCTCAAATGACTGTAACTGCATACACAGATTTGAGCAAGATCCAGTGACCCAAAACTCCCAGCATGGATGGGAGGGAAGCTTTTGAAGCTCCACCACTTGCTGAGGAGCTGTTGACATTGCAGTGGGAGGGCGAGCACATTTTCCTCAGGAATGCGGGCCCTGACAAGTTACCCATGCTCCAGTAGGTGGTCCTATATCCATGTACATACCCACAGACCAGGAGCACTATGTGAACTCAGTGGGCCTAATAAAAGAAGTGAAGTCGAGAAGAAAAGCTGGGCAGGGCATAGGGGAAGAGTTGGAGGGCATGAGTGGATCTGATCAAAACATAGCCTAAGTATGTATGACATTCTCACACAATAATATATAATTCATATATATATATATGTACATATATGAATTTCATATAACATATATAGCCAAAATATATGCAAGACCTTTTGGAATGAAATTGTATTTCATAAGAGGCATTAAAAGATAACCCATGCCAACAGTGTGACCCAAGCTGGAGTCATCTGAAAGGAGGGAACCGCAATTGAGAAAATGCCTCTGTAGGGTCAAACTGTAAGGCATTTTATTAATTAGTGATTAACACAGTGATTGATGAGGGAGGGCCCAGCTCACTGGGGGTGGTGCCATCTATTCCTCATCTAAACTAGGACCGTCAGGGCAAGTGGTCCTAGGTTCTATAAGAAACCGGCCTGGGCGGGCAGTAGTGGCACACGCCTTTAATCCCAGCTCTTGGGAGGCAGAGGCAGGTGGATCTCTGTGAGTTCGAGGCCAGCCTGGTCTACAGAGCAAGTTCCAGAACAGGCTCCAAAGCTGTCTTTGGACTTTTCTTCTGACAGAGAAACCTTGTCTCAAAAAACAAGACAGAAAAACAGAAGGAAGGAAAGGAAGGATGGATGGAAGGAAAGAAGGAAGGAAGGGAGGAAGGAAAGAAGGAAGGAAGGAAGGAAGGAAGGAAGGAAGGAAGGAAGGAAGGAAACCTGAGCAATCCCTGGGAAGCAAGCCAGTAAGAAGCACCTCCACAGCCTCAGCATCAGCTTCTGCTTCCAGGTTCTTGCCCTGTCCTGACTTCCTTTGATGGACAACAGTGATACAGAAACACAAGGCAGATAAACCCTTTCTTCCCCATCGTGCCTTCAGTCATGATATCTCATCAGAGTAAGAGCAACCCTAAGACACAGAGATAACACAACATCATTAATAGAAGAATTAAAGGCAGAACAAGATTCCATTTTCCCTAAATTAATCTGAAAACTTCAACTTCATTCAAGCTGAAAGCGTGATTGCAGCTTTCTTAGCAGCAGGGTGGTGTGGCCCCCTGGGTTTCAGGTCAGAAACAGAAGTGTGTTTCCAGCAATGGCAGTAAAAGCAGAACAGGCTAGCGGGCTCCAGCCCAGTTGTGAGAAGCTTTCTTGGTCTCCAGGCAGCTTTTCCTACTCCCGTGTATTCTGTCTGTCCTCTCTACACTTTGTAACTGCTTCATGCATTCAGCCCTTCTCTGCTAGAAAGATCTTAAGTGGTTTCCAGGTTGCTTTGCATCATCTGGACTAGATACTGGTTGGCACAGAGAACAGATGATGCCCTGGCCTGAATATCTGTGTCCCTCATAATGCATTGCCGAAGCCCTAACTCCCAACATGACCGGGAACATGGGAGGTTACTGGGGTTCGTGAGGTCATGAGTATGGGCACTTTGTAAAAACAGATAGTGGTGGCTCTCACATTCTCCAGAGTAGACAGCGAAATGTCATTCATCTGTAGGATACGGAAGGAGACTTCATAATGCATGCTCTGTCAGCATCTTCATCTTGGGCTTCATACCTTTCAGAACAGTGGTAAATATCTCACTGATGGTTCAGCCAACCAGTTTACATTTTGAATTGCAGCCCAGGCCGACTGAGACAACGGGCAAGAAAAATGTAAAGAAATGTCCCTAATCCCTGTGTTGGAATCCAAAGTCCCCAGAATGTAACTACAGCTGGAGATGAGGTCTTTCCAGAAAAGGCTGAGTGAAAACGAGGCCTTTAGGGAGCAGCATCCTCCCCGGTCCATGCATCAGCTCCTGCCTCCCAGTTCCCGCCATCTTCCATGGTCCCTGGATCAGCTCCTGCCTCCCAGTTCCCGCCATCTTCCATGGTCCCTGCATCAGCTCCTGCCTCCCAGTTCCCGCCATCCTCCATGGTCCCTGCATCAGCTCCTGCCTCCCAGTTCCCGCCATCCTCCATGGTCCCTGCATCAGCTCCTGCCTCCCAGTTCCTGCCTTGCTTGAGTGTCTGTCCTGACTTCCCTCAGTGATGGGCACTGTGAGCTGAAACAAACCCTTTCTTCCTAGGTTACTTCTGGCCATGGCATTTTTATCACAGCAGTGGAAACCCTGGGACGTTCTTTTCTCTTCCTGTCCCGTTTGTTTCATCTTGCCTATTTCACAGGAGAAGGAGCCTTTTGTTTTGTTTACCTTTTATTTTACAAGTGTAAAGTCCAGATGAGGAACTAAACAGTTATCCCGGGAACTGGATTAACATAAAATGGTTAAATAATTCAGGTCAAATGGCTCCTTTATTTCCCTTAGCAATTCTTTATAATTCCACATAGTTGCTTCTCAGACTTAGCTCTGCATGCATAGTCCTTCATCAGTTCTCAAACACAAAGTGATACTCAAAAGCAAACTTCCAAAGGAAACAAAGAGTAAACTTATGATGAAATCATAATCAGAAAAACACCCATGCCCAAGAGAAATGCTCGGTAAATCTGAAATGCATTAACAGATAAGGTTACAAAAGCATTAGTAATTGCAATGTTCAAGATGTTAAGCTGTTTGTAACAGATCTTAGAATAAAGTGAGGCTGAAGAGACAATTTTTAGTAAATGAAAATAAAAAAAATAAACTAAAAGTTATATTATAATGAGAAATCTTTTTAAGATTTATTGATCTTTATTTCATGTGTATGGCTGTCTGGCCTCCACATCTGTCCACACACCACTTGCATGTAGTGCCCATGGAGATGGGAAGAGGGTATTGGGTCCTGTGGAACCTGAGTTCCAGAGGGTTGTTTGCAACATTGCGAGTGCTGGGAACCAAACCCAGGTCTTCTGCAAGAGCATTAAGAACTTTTAACTCCTGAGTCATTTCTCCAGTCCCCATATGTGATCTCTTAAGAGAACAGGAAGACACCCAAGCTAATATTGGCAACAGAGCCAAATGGACCCTACAGTCAATCTCCCTGAATGCTGGGCTGACTGCACAATGCGTACGTGTGCACACCACCATTTCTCCATACTGTCAAGTAAACCTCCAGAGAGAATTTTGTAACTCTGGGAAGAAAACTAAAATATTGGACAAAAAAATCTAGGTCCCTGGCAGATATAACTGGCCCAAACGTTGCACCTTCAAGTGTGCTGGAAAGCAGGTCATCCTTTTGTATTTCTGGCTCCTTACGGTTTCATTATGAAAGCAAACATCCTTTAACAAGGCTTTTGTGAGGGAGAATCACAAACAAGGAAAGAATATCAGAATTTAAATGGTTTTGTTTAAAAAAAACTCATAAAGCCTGGTGTGTAGCATGTCATACTCAAAACGCCAGCTGATTGCCTCAAGAGGCTGAGGCAATCGGGAGCTTGGAACCAGTTGGGTTGCTGTGTGATACTCTGTTTTTAAAAAAACAAAAAGAAAAGAAAGAAGACAGAAGAGGCCAGGATGGGGCAAGAAGAAGAAACAAAAATTCACACATACCCCCTTCCTAGCTGGTGGTCCTTGGGTTTGGGAGAACTAGTACCCATGGAGATGCCTACTCCATGATCTCTCAAACCTGTGTGATGGCAAGGGGTGGGTAGGGAAACCAACACAAAGAAAAGTCAATGAGGAACAAATAAGCAACAATCCACGGCTTCAAAGAACTAGAATTCTCCTACCGGTTTATATTTCACTGACTTTTACAAAACAATTGTTTCAAACTTTCTCACAACATATTTTATGCAGATACCCAAGACCTCTCTAACAGAAAGTCGCCGATGTCAACATCCCAAGTGCTGGGTGCCATGTAAGACTTATTGATCACCATCAGGATTTCCCCGGGTTAATCACTTTCGTGTTTTTCATCTCAGTTTTCTCAGTTGTGGGCGGGGCTTCACCTGAACCGCCCTTCTTGGCTGTGGGAGGGGCTTTGCCTGAGCCGTCCTTGTTTTCTGGTGCCTGCTGTTTAGTCTTCTCCCAGGTAGATGCCAAGGGTTTGTTGAGGGTTTCCGGGAGGTTCAGCGACAACAGTCCACTCAGTACTGCCAGGATCCCAAACAAAATCTAGAAGAAATGTTACTAAATAAATAAATAAATAAATAACAACGATAGTAAGTGACACACAAAAAAGAAATGGACCCTTCAGAGAATAAGAACTTACTGGACCCTTTTCTCAGGGGGGCAACAGTGTCTGGGGCTGACATTAAGTTAGTGTCTCTGGGCCCTTGCTGAGGTCTTTAGGTTACTTGTGCTTGGGTGGGAGTTTATTTTGGCATCATCAAGACTTAATCTAAGTTCAGTCATTCACAAACCACGGAGGGTTTCTGGCCAAGAAGCACCAGCTCCCACTTGCATTAGTTCCCTTGCAGGCTCTGCCTTAGGAGCTGTGGCGGAGGAAAAAACAAGTCCCTGCATTTTTTTCTAGACCCCAGAGTGCTGAGCCCCGAGTTCATCGGCCCTGCCGTATCATCCAGGGTTTGGGAGTTCCTGACCTCTGGGAAAAGACCACAGACTCAATCCAATTATAATTAATTTATTGATTACTGCTAGCAGGATAACAATCTCTGAGCCAAACAAGATTGCCAAGAGAAGGGGGGTGGGAGAAGGGTTTTTAAAGGTGACAAACACAAAAACACCTTGCGTATCCACTCAAGCAAGCCAAAAGCTGTTTTACTCTGCCAAGATTAGGTAGTCAGGCAACCTGAATGTCTGAATAAGCAGGCTACAGAGCCAAAAAGCAGTCAGCCATAACATAACAAGTAAATGGTCACGGCCAAACATCTCTGGGTGCAGGTCACTGAGTCAGGGTTCCTGGGAATTTGTCTTCCAGGGACCAGCAAACAGGTAGTGGGTACCAAGATGGAAGGTGAGCATAAAATAGAGTCTTGTTAGCCATCACCAGTAAATGACGAGGGAGAGGGACAAATAAATACATGAAACTTGCAATGAGTTAGAACCTCCAGAGATTAGGGGGAGAGAAAACAGAGATAATGAAAATGAATTGCCGCATGCATGGCACTGTGGGAAGTGTGCAGCCGGTTTCCCGGAAAGGTTCAATGTTTTTGAGATGGTATCTCACTGTTCAGTCTAGGCTAGTCCCAAATCCACAATCCTCCTGCCTACACCTCCAGAATTCCGGGATCCCAGGCAAACTTCCTCACCATGCCATGTAACAATAATTCCTGGCCAGACAGTAGACAAGCCCCCAAGTCCCCAATTCTTCCTCCACCCTGCTGCCCCAAACAACTCACGCTACCCCAGCAGGCTCCTACCTCTCCAGCCTCCTGGTCGGACAAATCCCTCCATTCTAGTCAGACTCTTTAGTCCCTCACTTACCCCTCGGCCACCTTTGTCACCCTCCAGTAGTTCTTCCTCCTTCCCACCTCCATGTGACCTTTTCCTTCCTGGTGGCTGTTACCCACTCTGCTTGGGTTCCTGTCACTTGGTACCTCTGGGATCTTGTGTAAGCGACTTAATATCCTGGCTCCTCGGTTTCCTTGTCTGTAAGGTGGGACTAAGAACAGCATCCACTGGGGCTGATGAAATAGCTCAGTCAATGAAGTACCTGCTGCGTGAGGACTGGAGGACAGATCCTCAGTGCACAGAAAAAGCAGGCGCCCATCATTCCAGCCCTACGGAACTGGAGAAAGCTGGACCCCTGGATTGCTGCCCCAGCCTAGGTAAGTCAGTTATCTCTAGTTCAGTGAGAGAGACCCTGTCTCAAAACACAATGCCGAGGGCCAGCAAAGTGGATCCGCAGGTAAAGCTGCTTGCCGCACCAGGCTGACAACCTGAACCCAATTTCCAGAACCCACGTAAAGGCGGGAGGAGAGAACTGGCCCTACAGAGCTGCCCTTTGACTCCTGCACACTGGCTGTGGTGCACGTGCCCGTCTGCATACATCATACAACCACAAACAACGTCTTTAGAGGGTGGAGAACAGTTGAGGAAGGCACTTGGTGACAACCGCTGGCCTCCACACATCCAACCTCCTGTGCATGCGCTCCCAGGAACACATACACAGCACACACACAGAGAAGGTAGCACCTGCCCACAAGAACTGCTAAGATATTGATGTAAGTAACGCTGAGAACACGCCCGGCTCGTCATAAACAACCCATACACACAGCTGTCGTTATTACTGTCTCATGACAAACACTCTCAAGCTCTGTCAGTTCTGCTGTGACATCCTATCAAGCAGCACATGTGTTTGACTCCCCTTGCCCACCCGTCCCCAGGTCCTCCTGAGTCCCCCTTCTCAACTCTCCTGGTCCTGGGCCTCTGCAGCTCGTCAGCCCTTCCCCCCACACACTGATCTCCCCAGGCATTCAGAGAGAGATTGTTGTCCCGCTCTGTCCTAGCTGTGGTCCTCCCCTCCCCTCCTGCCCCGTGGAGCTCAGTCACTGCTCCTGTCTGTCCTTCTGCCCCTCTCCTGGGACAGACATCCTGCCCACATCACATTGACAGGTCTTTCTTCCATACTGGCTCTTCTCCTGGGATCCTTCCAGCCCTTACAGTGACTCCTCCTGGCCTCAGACACACACCAGGTCACCAAGAACCACCAGAAATGGTGGATATATGACTTTCGTACTCTTCTGGACTATTTGATATCTTCCCAGGCTCTGTACAAGTTATTAGCCACAGTATCTATGCCCAGTGCGCCTTTCCCTCAAAACTTCTGCTTTTCTGTTCCCTGTGCCTGGTGTGCGCGTGTATGTGCGTTCCTGTATACAGACAACGTCCCTTTCTGCAGGAAGCCTCTCTGAACCTAGCCTGGGTTAGCGGCTCACTCCCATGCCCCATGCTCTAGCTATATCTCTGGCAGGCAATCTTAGCTCTTCTGCAGTCTCCACCGACTCGAAATCTTGGGATATAGGCTGTCTCTTTCGTTCTTGCTCTGTTTTACCTAGCAGGGTGGTTAATTTAACATCAACACTGAAGATACAATTGCTGCTTTCTCTGCTCCCTGCCCACCTCCTCCACCACATAATACCAAAGTGCATGGGACCAAACGACCACAGACTGAACCCTCTGAAGATGTGAGCTGAAGTAATTCTTTCCTCCCTTAAAAACAACAACAGCAACAACTTGCCAAGTGAGCCTATGAGCACAGAAAAATGAATTCATTGGTCACCCTTTATTTGATTAAGTAATGGCCAATAACACAAGCACCAAAACAAGTGATCCCCTTCAAAGGAGAAAATAAAAGCTTCTGAGCTGGTGTTTTAGTGAAAACACTGGCTCCCCAACCAATTTTACATCAATGAACAAACTGAATGGGAAAGTAATTGTGCTGTAAAACTCATTCCACAGAGCAGGCAGAATCTACTGTACCCACAAAGGCACATTCGCAAGAGGCTCCCCTAAGCATGGATTAGTCCCTGCAGCCAGACACTATCTAGGAGAAGGGAACTGACCCTCAGGGCAGGAAGGGAAGGGGGAACTGATTGCAGCCACATTTCCTTTATCACCAATCTCTTGTTTGGTTGACTTAATGTAACAGAGACACAGTGTGTAGGCTGGAGTCTCAGCTCCATGTCTTAGTCAGTGTCTATTGCCGAAAGGAGACACTGTTCGTTACCAAGGCAACTCTTACAAGAGAAAGCATTTAATTGGGGCTCGTTTACAGTTTCTGGTGACACACCTCCTCCAGCAAGGCCATACCTATTCCATCAAGGACACACCTCCTAAACCTTCTCAAGTATTGCCACTCCCTGATGACTAAGCAATCAATCGATGAGACTTAGGGAGTTCTTCTTATTCAACCCTCCCCATCCTACTTTCTGGCCCCCATAGACCTGTAGCTGTGACAGCTCTCCTAAAGGCTTTACAGCGGGCAGGGAGAAAGGATCAGAGTAAGGTAAGAATGAAACTCGGCTCAGCCCAATTTTATTGTAGCCAGCACTGGATCTAGACTCTAGAGCCTTGCCCAGATCATTTTAGCCATATTTAAGTACAGCCACAATTTTGAGGGAAAAAAAAGTATTCAGATAACAATTAACTCATCCCCATGAGTGCAACAATGCTTAAGAAATGTTTACATTGACATTCTCAGCAAAGCACATATGCTCAAGATAAGAGTGTAGGGATAATAACCGAAGTAAACAGAATGCCTGTGGGAGTCAGGACTGGCCTGGCCCAAAGATAACATATAGGTCACCTTGGCTTTTGTAAAGCACAGGTTACATCACTCGTAAGTATGGGTTTTATAGTCTGAAAGCAATGCTCAAGATTTAGGGGAAAGGGTCTAGGATAAGTTAAACCATAAATTCTGGAAGATATGGGCAGAGCCTGTCCCATCAGACAGCAAAGGATCAGCAGGTTGTAAAACCACAGCATTCCTGGCATTCCAGGAAGATCAGCTCCATCCTACTCCACTGAAGAGGTGAGCTGTGTGTTTAACCTTCCCGGCTTCTCCAGTGCTAATTTGTGTGCACAAGACATCTTGCCTCTACTTGTAACCATGCCATAATATAAAAACTCATTCAGTCTAATTGTAAAAGTTCCCATTGTGGATCCCAGTCTCAACACTCAAAGTTTCTTCTGATACTCGTGGCAATCTGTAACCTCACACACATCAAAACCAAGAAGATCACATACTTTTAACATTTAATGGCACAGGATATACATTATCATTCTAAAACGGAGGAGAGGGATCATAGTGAGGAAATACTGGACCAGAGCAAGACTGGAAACCAGCTGGGCAAACGCCACATTCTGCATCTCCATGTCTGATGTAAAAAAGTTCTTTGGAACTTCACCCCCTTCTAACTTTGCTCACTGTAATGCACCTTCCTCTTGGGCTGGTTCTATTCCCTGTTAGCAGCTTTCCTTGGAAGGTATTCTATGGCTCTGGCATTTCCAACACAATCAAGGATTCACCTTCACAGCTTCACCTCATTCAAATACATTTTCATCAGTTTCTATTTTAGACAATTTCCTTCACTTTTTAAACTTTCATTTAATTCCTTTTCACAAGTTGGAAGCTTAGCTGGGTGGGGTCTTGCTCTAAAGTCACCACTCCCTTTATTCCATTTAGCGTTGGGCTTTTCTTTAAATTTTTTATCTCTTTGAGTACTGGACTTTAGCTCCATTACCCTTCCTGGTGCTCCTTTTCTCCTCAAACTGTACATTTTGTATTTTCCCTTGCTCAGTTTGCTCCTTTTCTTTATAGATCTACTTAAGAATGGTCACTAACAACCATGAGACACAGTCAATACGAGGCTGTCTTGAAATCTCCTCTGCCAACACCATTAATCCAAATTCTCCCATTTATCCTCAGGCAGCCACATTCTTCACCAAAATATCACAAGAAGAGAAACCACTCGCTAATTTTCTTCCCATCTGAAACCTCTTGAGCTGGGCCATTATAATATGCATTGCTGTTGTGGAATACTATTTTAAGATGTGTTGCATTTGTTTTTGCTGTGGAATATTTAATGATGCAGAGTTGTGTTGCTTACTTTTACATTTTTTTTCTATGAAGCTGTGTTGCTTTGCCTGTCTAAAACACCTGATGGGTCTAATAAAGAGCTGAACAGCCAATAGCTCAGCAGGAAGAAAGGATAGGCAGAGATGGCAGGCAGAGAGAATAAATAGGAGGACATCAAGGGGCCAGTCACCCAGTTATACAGTAGGCTACAGAGTAAAAAGTAAATAAAGGTATATAGACTAGAGAAAAATAAAAGCCCAGAGGCAAAAGATAGACAGGATAATTTAAGCAAAACTGGCTAGAAATAAGCCAAGCTATGGCCAGGCATTCATGAAAAAGAATAAGCTTCCAAGTGATTATTTGGAGCTTGGTGATGGGCCCCCAAAAGAGCAAAGAGAAAAGAATAAAAAAAAACCAACTACACATTGCTCTCAGCAACATTGTCTTCCACACTCCTATTAGTATGGCCCATTAAGCCCTACTTAAAGTGTCCAACTGCATTCCTAATCCAAAGTCCACATTCTGCCAAAAAGCATCATGATCAGGCCTGTCACAACAATACCCAAACTCCCTGGTACCCACTTCTGTCTTAGTCACTGTTCCATTGCTATGAAGAGACACTATCACAATGGCAACCCCTATAAGAAAAAGTGTTTGATATGGGCTTCTTACAGTTTTGGAGACTTAGTCCATTATCATCATGGTGGGGAGCAGGTGGCACACAGGCAGACATAGGGCTGTAGAAGCAGGAAGAGTTCTACATCACAGGCAGACATAGGGCTATAAAGCAGGAAGTTCTACACCCAGATCTTTATGTGAAGCAACAGGAAGAGTGAGACATGGAGCTTGGCTTGAGCTTCTGAAACCTCAAAACCCAGCCCCAGGGACATGCTTTCTCTAACAAGGCCACACCCCTAATCCTTCAAATAGTACCACTCCCTGATGATCAAGCATTCAAATATAAGAGCCTATGGGACCTATAAAGATGGTTATTTTTTTAAATCTTTTACTCTTTGGGGGCCCACCACCCAGTTCAAGATAAGTTAAGATACAAAGTGTTAGCTTAAAGGAGATGCTTTCACAAAACCCCAGGCCTTAACATGGGTAGTGGACGCTCCCTGAACACCTCTGCACACCAGGTGGCCATATTCTTTATTTTTCTATAAGCAAGTCCTCCCGGGTCTTATTGCACTTGAAACTTGCATAGGTAACTTTATTCTAGTCTGTTCTGGCAAGCTATCAATGACTTCAAAATCACTTTGATCACTAGGAGCGCGGTACTTAGTGTGGTGTCTCCTGTATCACTGTAATTGTGGGCATCGATTTTCACCAACATGGCGGACTTCTCATCGTTTCACCACTAGATGAGGCAATTATTGGCGGGGATGACCAATTCCACTTAACTCATCTGATCGTCTTCGTGATTTATTTTGTACCCTAGCAAATGCTTCTCACTCTGCACAATCTGGAGCTTATAGGTAACTCACCTCCCTTATCATGTTTTCTGTGCCCACCACTTTCCTTTAATATTTAAGTACAGGATAGTCCCCAACCAAGAGCCACTGCCCATGTATCCAGAGTAGAAGAAAGGCAAGCCACACTGACCAAAGCTATTTCTCAACCTCAGAGTCGTCTGGTGAAAGAGGCTGGGCTCCAGTACCAGAAGCAGACTGGACTGAGCATTTGCTCCCAGGAGGTGGGTGACACTCCAAAAGGCCATTGATTCCCAGAGAAAAATCCACATTCCACTTGTGCGTACAAGACGATACAAGTGGGACTCCACACCGTTGTCTTCTGAGGTCACACTAATGTTTCTTACAAAAGTACATTAGTATGGAGCTGAAGAGAAAGCACAGTCAACAAAATGTTCTCTGCACACACACAGACTTCAATTTGCTCCTGAGAACCCACATGGAAAGGCTAGAAGTATTAGGGCGTGTTTGTCTTCCCAGCACTGGGGAGGCAGAGTTGAACAGATCCATGGGAGCTGCTGCCCATCCAACCTAAACTACTTGGTAATGCCCGGGTAATTGGGTGATACTGCCTCAAAGATGAGTGACTCCCGAGGAACACGTGAGGGTGACCTCTGGCCTCTGCACACATATGCATGTACACCACACATACACACACACGCACAAAGTTCACATGCACCTGCATGTGTGCTCGTCACACACACACACACACACACACAATGGGATAACTAAAAGGCCATGTCCAAGTGTGCTTGAGGTCACTCACTACCCTTTACTAAAAGTGTAAGACAGGAGGATGGACTTTAAATTGCTGATCAGCTCCAATGATATCCAGACAGAATAGTCACAAGGCTAGCAGCAACATGCGTCTGCAGCTTGGAAGAGAGGAGAGAACTTAGTAGAATGTATCAGAGGCTCGTTGCAATCCTGGAGAAAGGAGCAGGCAGAAAAAGAAGCGGTGCTTTAAAAGGTGGTGGTGTGTAGACGGGAAACTGCAAAGAGTATCTGGGGGAAAGAGACCGTTATGCTGAGGGTCCCAAGTCCCTGTAATGCAGTGCCGTGCACCACCATACCTGCTCTCGTCCTCCCCAGCTCCATATTCCTCCTGATTGGAAGGGCCAGGGGCACCAGTGTATGATCCTCTCTGTTCCTCTGTGTGGCTCTGAACATAGCTGTTCTCCCTCTCCAAACCCAAGCCAACAGCTCACACTGCCAGGGCCACAAGAACTCATGAGGGTAGCCTCGTCCATGAACAGCCTCCCAAGGCACCACAGACTCTCTGAGGGAGGAGGCAGCCTCTAAGATTTTTCCAGAGCAAGAGACCCACTGTGGGAGTGCAGAGGCAAGGCTTGAGCTAGGTGGGGAGAAGCCTGAGAGCTGACACAAAGCAGAGCTCCTCCCTCCGAAGTGCTGGTGACTCCAGGCTAGGGGCAGAGTGGGATGAATAATAACTCAGAGGGACTGAAGACAGTCAGCCATCCCCACTTCCCTACTTACCCACGAATGAGCTCTCCTGTTTCAACAAAACTCCATTATATAATGGTTATATTGGGCTCCAAGAACAAAACCATAAATGGCAGAATTGGCTGCCTTGTCTCTCTGCTATCCCAGTGTCTATTGGCTGCCCTGCCTCTCTGCTATCCCAGAGTCTATTGGCTGCCCTGTCTCTCTGTTATCCAGTGTCTGTTGGCTGCCCTACCTCTCTGCTATCCCAGTGTCTATTGGCTGCCCTGCCTCTCGATTATCCCAGTGTCTAGACGGTGATAAGGACCTGTGGTAGGACGATCCAGTATTGGTTGATGAAAGGGATGATGATGCTTGCTATTCGTGCCACCGTGCTGCTGCTCCCCACAGCCAAACACCTGAAAACACCAGAAGAATTAAGACACTGGTAGCAACAGTGGACAAGCAAAGCAAAAGGGTGCTGAGGATGACAGATTCACCACCTGCCACCCCCTTCTCACTCCCCCACAATGAGGAAAAACAATAAAATTCAGAAATAAGTCAGATGTTTCCCAAGTCAGCTATGACTTCTCCCTTCATTCTGTGAACGATTGTGTATATGAGCATGTGTGCAAATAACCAGGCTAGCTAAGGATAAAACAATTATATTTTATTTATTATAAGGGGAAAACTCACTAAACAGGGAACAATAAATCCAAGCACAGCAATGTCATACAGGAAAAGGTGCAGAGAGGGTGCACACAGAGGTACACACCTTTTTACCTGGGTCCCAGCAAAGCCACACCTTAACTTAGACCCACCTCTTAAAGATTATTGGTTAACAAGGCTTTCCCTATCAAGCATACATGTAAGAAAGGTATAAACCATCTTTAATCTGCTGTTTAAATGAGGCCCATAGGAATACAGACCCAGATTAATGTCAAGGACCAGACAGATTTGTTTAGAGGAGGGTATGGTAACTTGAAAGAACAAAATATTTGTCCATAGACTGCTCTATTAATGTCAAACAAACCTTTGAGATTTTATTTCTTGAAGAAGGCAGGTGTTGGATCCCCTGGAGCTACATTTATAATCTGAAGTTGTAAGGGCTGATGTACAGGTTCCTCTTTGACTCAGGATATAACTCAAGAGGACAATGTAGAAAAGGTACTATAATTTCTGCTGGGTCTATTTCTGCTAATTGACAAAGTCTCAATTTTCCTTTTATAATTAATTTAGAGACCTTTTCCACATAAATTTTTAAGTTTTTGCTCAGTTTATATGGTAAAAAGATCCATTCTGAGATACTATCTTCCCTTTGCATTAAAGTTCCTATAGGGGAATGTTTGGAGAGTAATATGACCATGATGCAGTTAAGATTCTGACCCACATGATTCACATGTGCCTCAGATAATTTCTTTTCAATCAAAGCCAGTTCTCTCTCAGCTTCAGTTGGTAATTCCCTGGGACTATTTAAGTCTTTGTCACCATCTAAGGTTTTGATTAAATGAATTATTTGATGAAGTTTTATTCTAGAAGTGAGCCACAGATTGGAAATATCAAACTTTGGATGTCATTAAGAGTCTGCAATAGATCTCTTCTAATTTGCACTTTTTGTGTTCTAATTTTCTGTAAACCTATTTTATAACCTAGATTATTGATAGAATCTCCTCTTTGTATTTTTTTCAGGAACAATTTGTAATCCCCAATGAGGCAAATTTTTCTTTACTTCTTCAAACATTCTTTCTAAAGTATCTACATTTGAATCAGATAACAAAATGTTATTCATGTAATAGTAAACTATAGATTCAGTGATTGCTTATGTATCATTTCCAATGGCTGACTCACAAAATATTGGTGTAGGGTGGGACTATTTAACATTCTCTGTGGGAGAATCTTCCATTGATATCTTTTAGCAGACTGAGAATTCTTAAGTAGGCACTGTGAAGGCAGATTTTTCTCTGTCCTTTTCTTGTAAAGGTATAGTGAAGAAGCAATCTTTCAAATCAGTTACTATAAGAGGCCATTTTTTAGGCAATAAGGAAAGCAAAGGAATTCCAAATTGTAGAGGACTAATTGGTTGAATCACCTTATTAACAAGCTCTTAGATCTGCTTTCCATTTTCCAGATTTCTTTTTAGCAACAAATACAGGAGAATTCCAAGGGCTGGTTGGTTCCTCAATAGGCTGAGAATCTTGTTGCTCCTGTACCAGCTATTCTAAAACCTGCAGTTTCTCTATTGTTGAAGGCCATTGTTTAATCCATACAGGTTTTTCTGTTACCTATTTTAAAGGTAGAGCTGTTGGTACCTCTGAGAGTTTGCTGGTTATTGTTCTGCGATTTTGTACTGCCTAAATGGTCAGTATCTATTTTTTATAGTATCTTATATTATCCTTCCCAAAAACACGAGTTGCTGTATGTTTCTGAGACTGCAGGAATGTTTATCTGGGTATACCATTGTTGTAACCGATCACTACCCCATAGATTCACTGCTATATTAACCACATATGGCCTCAGCCTTCCTCTCTGTCCTTCTGTCCCTATGCATTCAACACATCCCATGCTTTGTTTTACCTTAGATAGGGTTCCAATTCCTAAGAATTGAACATCTGCATCCTGAAGAGGCCAATTCAGATGCCATGATTCTGTAATAATAATAGCCACATCTGCACCTGTGTCTAATAATCCTTCCATTATAATGTTATTTATTTGTACTCTCAGCTTTGGTCTTTGATCATTTATAGAAGTCTACCAAAAATATAAATTTACTATTTTCTGTTGGAATTTTCATTCATCTTCCATGGTTATTCTGTCATTCAGAGTAGCACAGTTCTTTTATAACAGATATTGGGATTTCTAATTTTCCTGGGGAGGCGTGTCCTCTACAATGACTGGGAATGATTGGAGCACATTCGACGTGGAGGCCTGTGAGGGGGTCCTTCAAGGAGTTTTCTGATAACTGGTTACCTTGTTTGTTTCTTTTTCCTTTACATTCATTGGTCCAGTTCCAGCCTTTGCCACATCTTCTGCATAACCCAGAGGTTGAGGCCTTCCATTTGGGAGATTCCCAGAAGAAACATTGTCTCTAGGAATGCCCTGCCTATAATCCCTTCTCTTATGGCCTATTCTCCCACAATTAACGCATTTTGTATTTTGATGTCTCTTTGTTATTTTGGAAATTGCTTCTCCTACCCAAGTTTCCTTGTTATAGTCAAAGGACTCAACATTGTCTGTGTGTAGGATCCATTGGTCCATTGGTGCTGATCTGACATTTAAGAGCCCAAGTATCTTTTTGCATCCTAAATTAGCATTTTCAAAAGCTAGAAATTTAATAAGGGCTCATTTAACTTCTGGATCTGCTACCCCCATTTGTACAGCTTTAGTTAACCTTTGCAAAAAGTAACTAAATAGTTCTCTTGGGCCTTGTATAACCTTAGTATACAATTCAATTATTTTTCCTAGTTCTTGAATCTTGTGCCAGGCATTCAAGGCTGCTGTATGGCATAGGGACAATATGTGTTCATTGTATGTAGCTTGATTATCTGGATTAGAGTAAAGGCCCTCACTAAGAATTTGGTCTTGGGAAGTCTTGAAACCTCTGACTCTACCTTGATTTTCAAGGACCTCAGCCTCTTCTTTCCAAAAACTCTTCCACTGAAGCTTTGGACCATGGCCTAGTACAGCTGAGACTAGTTGGATCCAATCATGTGGAGTAACCTTTTTTCTTGAAGTCTATGTCTTTACCAACTCCCTCACATATGGTGAATGCATGCTATAAGAGACTACTGCTTGCTTAACATCTTTTAGATCATACATATAGGTTTCCATTTACATTCTGTATATCCTTTTGGGTGTTGAGTATTTGGTGGCTTTTCAGAGGTAATAACAGGATAAGTAACCAAAGCTCTTGGTAAGTCATCTCTGACTCTGAGAGGTACTGGTAATGCTCAGTCTTTACTATTGCCTTTTGCCTGTGCCACCTCTCTTTGCTTATCTGTTCTGACAAGTTCCTCAATTGATTCAAATCTTTTTATCACCGTCTTTTATAAAATCTGAGTCTCTTGACCTGTGGATATTTCTAATGATTTCATCAAATCAATTAATTTCTGGTTCTCATTCTGCACACGTGTCCAACTTTTTACATTTTTCCACCCTTAGAGAGAATGGCATGTAGATTGCCTTTCAGGAGGGATGTTCTGTCTGCTAGCTTGTTGTAACTTTTCCACAGATTTTCATTGTCAATTTCAACAATATGACTCCTTTTGGATAATCTCTCAGTACCATTCTATAAGGTTTCATAATCCACTGATATGGATTGAATTTTATTTGTCAAACTATGGTTATCATTTTCAATGGTATGAATCCTTTCATCCAACTTCTCATTACTAGTCTATAAAGTCTGTATCATTTCTAAAAGTTTCTCATTCTTGACTCTGTTATCAAATCATTTCTGTAACAATACAATAAGAATTATCAAAATGATAGCAGCTATGGCTAAGAATGTGTAAGTCCCAGGCAGGTCATATACCTCCCAGAATTCCAACCATAATAGAAACAAAAAGGTTATTAAATTCTTGGATGGGGACATATCTATAATTATTTTAGGAGTAGTTTACAAATTGCAAAAAAAATTATAGTTACAGGATGACTTACTTCTGTTAAAACACTGGTTTAGTTGGGACTTTTACGGTATAATAAAGATGTCGGCCAGAAAAACCTGCAGATTTTCTAAGCAGAACTAAAAACCAAACTGAACAGAATTTTGTTAAAAAGAATTGGACAGGGCAGCCGTGTAGCAACCAGTTGCACATGTATTACAATAGTCAGGGGAAGCTGTGGTAGCCACATGAGAGCCACACATGGGGCTGGGGCAAGTCATGGGACTACAGGAGCCATAGAGGCTGCAGGAAGTCATGTGGGTGTCCTATGGGGTGGCAGCAAGGACAGGTACAGCAGGAGAGGAAGCTACGCCACGGTGGATGGGAGCTAGGAGCACTAATCTTCCTCCCAAATTCAGGTGGCTAGGTTTGGGTTTCAGTTCCCAGAGCTGAAACTGCAATACCAGCTCTGGCCTGGGCTGGTGGCTAAAAAGTCTTAAATGAACAGCTTTTTCATAAATTAGTGCCCCAAATGTTGGCCACCAAATGAAGCTCAGAGAGAGAAATTGGGGTTCAACCTGAAGATCTGAAAAGCAAAGCAGCCAGTTGGCTCTTACCTCAACCTCAGTCTGAAATGGTGATCCTGCCTCAAAGAATCTCAAAATGAGACTGTGTCTGGCAGCTGTTTCCTCCCATCTTACATTCCTCTCTAGGGCTGGGATTAAATGCAGGCACCACTTGGATTAAAGGCATGCACCACCCAGTTTCTATTTCAAACCAGTGTGGCTTCTTGGATTAAAGGTGTGTATTACACTTCCTCCTCTGTAAGGCTGGGCAGTGGGGTTGTTTTACTCTCTGATCTTCAGGTGAGCTTTATTTATTAAAATACAAATGAAATGCCACTATAACAGAGAAGGAGAAGGGATGACCTCCACCAGGTTTTTAGTTTTTACAGGCATGGTCAAAACAATTCCATAGGAAAAACAACAATATAAATATATATTTTGGAATCATAAAAAAGCAGGTAGAACCTGACAAAGCAGTGATCTGGGAGCAGGTGACAACAGTCATGAAGAGCCAGCATCCAAGAGCTAATACCTGACATTCCCAGGCATTAGATAAAGTTACTAAACATCCCTGAACCCTGGACTCCCCCAGGCCCAGACCTGTTGGTCTGGCACCTGTCCACCTATCTTTTTGAAATTCCTATATGGTCTGTTAGCAAAGGTAAATGTGGGGGGTTGGATTTATGTAAATTTGGCTGTTAGAACAAAGAGAAAATACTATCATTCTAAGGCCTCATGGAAGGCCACTTCATGGCTTGTGCAGGAGGAAGTTACACTGCTGTGGTATTTGGGGAATGAAAGTCATTTTGATGGGAAAAATGCCATGATTTCACATGATTTTTTTTTTTGCAGAATTCACAGTGATTTATGCAAAAGACAAGTGTTCCTGCAGTTCTGCTGAATTTATGGGTTCTCCATAAGTTATACCCCATAAGTTGTACACCTGTAGATCTGTCTAAGAATCTGTCCCCTGTACATTTACTGTATAATACTTGTGGCTCCAACAGTGATCAATAGGGGAGGGACCAGCCCATGGTGGGTGGTGCCATCCCTGGGCTGGTGGTCCTGGGTTCTTTAAGAAGCAGGCTGAGCAGGCCATGGGAAGCAAGCCGGGAAGCAGCTCCCCTCCATGGCCTCTGCATCGGCTCCTGTTTCCAGGACCCTGCCCTGTTTGAGTTCCTTCAGTGATGAACAGCAATGCTGAAGTGTAAGCCAAATAAACTCTTTCCTCCCCAGCTTGCTTTTTGGTCATACTGTTTCGTCACAGTGATAGAAACCCTAACTGAGAAGGATGCCCAGCTCAGGAATTGAGAGGGGAGTGAGAATTAATTGAGCTGAGAACTAGCTTCATGCGCTATTTTAGCACAGGATCTAGCTGCATTCTGTTCATGTTCTAAGAATTTACATGAGACCAGATGTAAAAATAATGGACTAATTCCATGACCGCATAACATTGAGTCAGTGGAAGGTTATTATTGGTTACTCTTCTGCAGATCTGTAGTTAAAATGAGCAATAAGTAGGGCAGAAAATAATCAAAACATGTGCAGCTTAGAGAGGAAAGTAACTCTAGGAAGCTTACACTGTGGCCAGGGCATGTTCTGAGAAAGAGGCTGTATTAAAGAGATGCTGCCTGCTCTTCGCTAGAACAGGAAAAGTTACCTAGAGGGCAAGGCTCCCGTCCCAGGCTTGTGGACAAGGAGCCCCAGGGCATTTCTGCTCCTGGAAAGTAGCAACTGTCAGGGAAGTTTTCAACCAGCTTGAGCACGTGCAAGGGGCTGGAACCGTGGTCTGCAGGAGCCAGCCTCCATCCGCAGCTGGAAGCAGAACTTGTCAGTGCTGTTTCCATGACTCTGATTTTTTGAATCATGAAAGATGCAAGATTGTGAGATGCCAGAGCTGTGGGGTATCTGCCAAGGAGTGCTGCATACAAGGGTGGAACCAGCACAAGAAAAAGAGAGGGGTATTGCCGGCCACAATGCTGAATGGGTGGAGCCACCTAAGCTGTTGAAAATGAGTCTCTAGAAACTGGGCAGGAAGCTACAGGATTTGGTGTTTGTCCAGCTGAATTTCAGGCTAGCTTTGGTCCAATCTTTCAATTCACTATGCCTCCATTTCTCCCTTTGGGGATGGAAATGTATGCTTTATGCCACCATATACCGGGAGTAGACAATTTGGTCTTGTTTGTTTGTTTTTACAGTGTGTCACAGTTAAGAGATTTTGGACTTTAAAGCACTGTTGGGACTATTAAAGACTACAAGGACTTTTCAGGTTTGGCTAAACATCATGAGAAGGCCATAAACATTTTGTGGCCGGGAAGGAATGTTATAGTCTCAATAGGAAGTATCTCCTGTGGATTCTTCTGTTTGAACTCTCAGTCTCCAGCTTGCGACACTGTTTAGGAAGATAGGGGACTGAGGAGGTGGAGCCTTGCTAGATGAAGGGTGTCACTGGGGAAAGCTTTGAACTGAATCTAACACAGATGCTCTGCCACTGAGCCACATCACCAGCCCAATGAAGATGGCTTTCCACATGAATCTTTTGAGTCATTGGTACTGCTGGGCATAGCTGTTCATGTTTGCAGTCCCAGCATTTGGTGAGGAAGCTGAAGCAGGAGGATTGCCACAAGTTTAGCCCACCCTGGGGCACAATGTGAGAATCTGTCTCAAAGGACCACTGCCAACAAAAGTTCAGTGGCACTTCATCTTTTCTAGGTCATGCACATCGGTAAATAACTAATTTATTAAAGTGTGACACTCTTCTGAGAATTCACACGTAAGTAGTTTCACAAATAATCTTAAGATGTTCGGGAAGCCTACAGAATTGTTAAAGATGACTTGTATTAAATATTCACATACCTGGCTCTCCTAACTTTCTCCCTCCCTCCCTTCCTTGTAGCACAAATTCTAATTGGTATTAGTAATAAAAACCCAGAGTCAGATATAGGGTTTAGTGCTGAAGCTAAGAGAAGCAGAGAGGCCAGTCACTAGAGATTTCTTTTACCTCTACCAATGCTCAAACTGGAAGGGTGATCCTTTCCTCAGACTATCTCCACACTCTATCTGTCTTCACCAAACCTCAGACTGCAACTGTCTCCACCAAACCTCAGATTGCCCTTAGCTCCTGTCTCCTTCTGCCTTATCTTCCTCTCTCCACCCAGCCACACCACTCCTGTCTCCACCTCCCTAGTTCTAGAATTAAAGGTGTCTTATCCCAAGTGCTGGGATCATCTTTCTGTGAGCTCTGTTTCTCTTTTATACCTGTTCAATCTCATGTAGCCCAGAGTGGCCTTGAACTAACAGAGATCTGTCTACCTCTGTCTAACGAGTCTTGCGATTAAAGGTGCATGCCACCACTCCCTGGCCTTTAGTGGCTTAGCTCTGTGCTCTGATCTTCAGGCAAGCTTTATTTGTTAAAACATAAACAAAATATCACTACACTTCCTTCTTCCCTTCCTTCCTTTCTTCCTATTTTCCTTCTTTGGCAGGCTTATTTTTGAGGCATGTATCTGTGGCTATAAATTAACGAACTAACTAAAAATAATATAAAAAATACCATCATATACTTAATGGCAAAGCCAACCAACATGGTTTGTTTGGATAACTGTCTTTTTGCATATTATACACATTCTCTCAGCAGACACTGAAAGAACTCTGGGCTGGTGCTCTTAGGTTTTATAAGAAAGCAGCTGAGCAGAGGAAACAAGCCAGTAAGCAGCACCCCTCCATGGCCTCTACATCAGCTCCTGCCTCGAGGATCCTGTCCTGTTTGTGTTCTTGTTCTGACTTCCTTCTATGATGAACAGTGCTGTGAAAGCAGAAGCCAAACATACCCTTTCCTCTTCAGTCGCTTTTTGGTCATGGTGTTTTGTCGAAGCCATTGAAAACCTGAGACATGCAACAACCCAGAACAAAGGGAGCGGAGACAAATGGAGACTCCAGCACCTGACCAGAGCTTCCAAAGGACCTGTGTCATTTTCATGGGGAATGGCAGGAAGAGTCTTCCAAAATCTGGAAGGGTCCTGGACTCCTGGATTGCCGAGACAGTCTCCAAGACAGCCAGTGACAACTCAGAATCACCCTCGAACTTGGTTAGCATCCTGCTCTCCTCCTGAAGGGGCTACAGGTATACTATGGAGACCCAGAACTGATATTGTGTATCAGATGCTTCAGAGGTTCTTATAGTGTGGGGATGTTCCTGATGAGGTATATCCTGATGAGGATATGCTGTCAGGGGCTAAACATGCAGGCGCTGAAGTTCTTACTCTTCCCCACACAATGTCTTAGACTTTGGAGACGAGGTGATTGAAGAAGAGGTTACGTTGAAATAAGGGATTCTAATTCAATAGAACTGGTACCCCATTAGAAGGCAGAGAGCCACCCAGAGTGGCCACAGAGCTCAGACCTTGTGAAGACATGGTGATAAGATGCCTGTGATAAGCCAAGAGTGGCCTCCAGTATTTGGACACTTTGACCGGAGACTTTGTGCCTACTGAACCATGAGAAAGTGTCTACTGTTTAGCCATCCACACCCTAGCAAGTTCATATGACCACCATCAGAACACCGAGAGGCACATCTGAGAAAAACAGCCAGAGACAGCAGACACCTATTTTATTTGAGATTCCGGTGTTACATCATATTAATCCCTTCATTTCCTTGCTAATGAGTTTTAAACAATGCCTCGAAGTCAAAATTACCACCATTGTGTAATGTTCCCATAGCTCAGCGCTCTGGTGGACCATCCATGGAGAGAATACAACTGTATTTAAAGATGGGGGACCACCCATGGAAAGAGCGTCTGTACTTAAAGACAAATATGATGAAATGCCAAAGTGAAAAGCAACGGGACTCCAACAAAACCCACGACCCCTTACCTTACGATTGTGGGATACAACTCCGCTGTGTAGATGAAAATGAAGGCAAATGTTGACCCTGCAGTAGTTTTGAGAACCAAAACCGCCGCTGTCCTCAAAGTCTTGTGACTCTGAAGGCACACAAGGGAAATATGTCACCATCAAAATGACCTAAAACTTTCTTGTTCCACCCATATGTTTTGTAACAACAAAGAGTTTTAATTGGCCTATTTGGATTTATTTTGTAAACTCAACTCATAGACTGCAAAAGCTTTCTATCGTGAACCTTTGGGGAAACGGCGCCCTCCCCCAACCCTGGAGGGACTGGAAGCCTGTCAGGAAGAAGGCTTTGGGGTGAGAGTCACCTGAATGGTATGGATTGCTGGTACCAGCACCAGTCACTGAGCAGCAGATTGGAAGGCGCCCTCAGAGCACTGTGTGCATTTGGGGAAAGCACACCAGGTTTGGAAGTTATCTCCATACACAACTGTTCGTGAGCATCAGCTGCTGCACCCGTCCACAGCTCTCACTCAGGGTCTCCGACCCATTCTCTGCCGTCTCCAATGGGTTCCACTTCCAGGGTGGCTCATGAGGATGTCCACGGTCTGCACTCTCCTTTATCTGGTAGGTAGATGTCAAGTACTCTAACCTAAGGGTTCCTGTGTTCACAATGGTAGCCCTGAGGCTGGAGAACTCTTTTGGGTCTTCGTTGTTGTTGTTGTTGTTTTGTTTTGTTTTGTTTTGTTTTGTTTCACAATATTATAGCCCTTCAAATTTTTATTTGAAACAAAATAGCTAAGTATGTGCCTAAGAGGGAGATGGAGGGGGGAGGAAAGATGGGAGAGGATGCAGGAACAGCTCTCCCACTCTTGTGACCTCAGGGCCAGCTCTCCCACCTGCCTCAGACATTGATGGGGGCATCTCCCTCCCTCCATGCTGCCACACGACAGATGAGCGATGGGGACAACTTACACTTACCCCTCCTCAAGAGGGCCTGGGTTTGGTTCCCAGCACCCACATGGCAGCTACCGCCATTTGTAATTCCAATTATTGGGATCCAGACTCTGTTTTAGCGTCCCAGCACACCAGACACATGCATGGTACACAGACAAACACACAGACAAAACACCCTTACACGGGAAATACAATAATAATAATAATAATAACAGCAGTACTGATACACCACATGAACTTCCTCTGAGGATATACATAATTCATATTATGTTACGTCGTAAGGTTTGGGGTGCCTCTAAGACTGCTAGTGTCACTGTTACTGTGGGCAATATTTGTTAAATGAATTGGTTCCTGTTTTGTTTCTGCTTGCCCAGTGCTGGACCACATGCCAAGCAAGCACAGTACCACTAAGCTACAGCCCCAATTGGCATAAATAAATAAAATCATTATTTTTACTATGTTGACATTATCTTTGAGGGAGAAATTCTCTTAAAGGAAATATATTTAAATTTACGAGTTACTGTTTTATTTCTAGAAGTTTTCAGTAGTCACTCTCTTTTCTTCCCTACTACTAAGAAATGGAAAGTTTTTAAGAATCTGCTAGATCCAAAAGCGGCTGCCCCCAAGCCAGCTCAGCCACCTTTGCAAAGGGATGGATAAAGCTCTCTCACGCCAGCAGAGGCTTCCCCGTCTGAGTAGTTTTACTCATAATAACTGTGTGACAATCACTTGTAAATTCAGGGATGTGAAACATTTGGCTCATTGGCCCTGATAATTAGGTCGTGTTGCCATTAAAGAATGTCACCTACGGCTTAAACTAACCTTCAAGCAATATGCAAAAGTTAAAATGCTTTGCTCTAAACATTGCTGCACTATCATTCAATATTTTCTGAAGAAAATGATACAAACTATTTTAAAATATAGTTGTGGTGATCACAGTTTCCAAATTGGGGTTAAAATTCAGGCTCCCCTAGCACTGGGCCAGGGTCTTCCAGATGCCATGGTTATTGTATGTGCTGTGCTTCACCGAAATATGGGGTGGAAAAGCTTCTCCCATCATGCCAAGGAGCCCCTCTCATTAAACGGCATTTTAAAAGCCATGGTTTGGGGTAGGGAGTGGAAGGGATGGCTCCGTGGCTAGAAATGGGTACTGCTCTTGTAGAGGACCCAAGTTCAAGACCCGGCACTATCGGATGGCTCAGGACTGCCTATAACTTTGGCTACAGAGGGATCCAGTGCCTCTAGGTCCCACAGGCACCATGCACATGGGCTACACATAGGCACATATACACACACATTTATGTAATTTTTAAGTAATAAAATATAATTATTCAAATCCAAGTTTCTCAGATGACTGATGTATGTTACACTTGAAATCATTGGTCGGCTATGGGAAAGGCAGCAGAAATGATCTGAATATTTGACTCATCAGGTCATTTAGATGTCCCCACGGCTCCTGTATTCAGGTTTCTGACTCTCAGGAAACTGGCCTGTATGTTTAGACTAAGCCACACCCTCCTGCAGCTCTCTCTGGGACAGATTTAAGTTAGTCTGTGCTGTCACTTGGCAGCTCTCCATTCCTGGGTCTTGGCTCCCCCATACCCTTTGGCACAGACATTATTGCTGAACTAAATCACATGATGGGAAACTTCCTGCTACCTCCTTTCTCCTTTGTTCAGGAGATTGGTCCAGAGATTTCTTGGGGGCGGGGGGGGGGGGGGGGGAGGAGAGACATGGGTCAAGGAAGTGCTCTGAAGAGCTGGAGACTCCTCTTGTCTCCCCGCACCCTATCATTTCTCTCATGGCCACTATCTCTCTTCCTCTCTGTCTGTCTCTCTCTCTCATTCTCACAATTAATGAAGCCCCTTTCTCCAGAAGTTTCTCCTTCCCTTTAAGGTCCTACCATGTTTAGATGCACATACACTGTACTGTTTCTGTCTAATGCCCCACCTCCCACCCGGAAGCCCAGTTATAGCCTTGAGGTTCATCCATTCTTTTTTTTTTTTCTTTTTTTTTCTCATGGTTTATTTTTTTTATATTTAAAAATTTCCATCTCCTCCCCTCCTCCTCCCCCTCCCTCTCTTCCTCCTCCCCCTTCCCTCCCCTCCTTCTCCCCCTTCCCTCCCCTCCCCTCCACCCATACCTCCCCTCCCTCCCTCTCAAGGCCAAGGAGCCATCAGGGTTCCCCATTCTATGCTAAGACCAAGGTCCTCCCAACTCCCCCCAGGTCCAGGAAGGTGATCGACCAAGCTGAGAAGGCTCCCACAGAGCCCGTCCATGCAGAAGAATCAGAGCCCAGAGCCATTGTCCTTTGCTTCTCAGTCAGCCCCCGCTGTTGGCCACATTCAGAGAGACGGGTTTGGTCGCATGATCCATCAGTCCCATTCCAACTGGAGTTGGTGATCTCCCATTAGTTCTGTCCCACCGTCTCCATGAGTGAACGCACCCCTCTCGTTCCTGACTTTCTCCCTCATGTTCTCGCTCCTTCTGCTCCTCATCAGGACCTTGGGAGCTCAGTCCAGTGCTCCAATGTGGGGCTCAGTCACCTTCCCCATCTGTCGCCAGCTGGAGGTTCCCTCACGGTCCTGACTTTCTTTCTCATGTTCTCTTTCCTTCTGCTCCTCATCAGGACCTTGGGAGCTCAGTCCGGTGCTCCAATGTGGGGCTCTGTCATTTTCTTCATCTATCGTCAGGTTCATCCATTCTAATGGGCCTCACACCCAGATGGGATTCTGTGCCAGCCCCCTTACTTGAGGTGGTGGTGCTCTGCAGGGAACCACGGGGTTGGCCTGACCTAGATGCCTTGGGAGGCATGCCTCATGGGTTTTCAGGTTAGAGTCCATGGCTCTTGGGGTAGAGTGTGTCTCAGTGTACTCCCTCAGGCAGTGAAGCACCCAGGCAGCTTTGTGTTTCTCAGTATGTTCCCTTAGTAGTCAGAGAAGCCTGGAAACTTGACAGGACAATTGGTCTTTGACATTAATCTTGTGTACCCTGTGTGACTTGCAAAGTTCATCGTATCCTGGCAGCTACAACTGTATTGATCCTGGCAATCGCCAATATGTTCTGTTTCTGAAAAGGGTTTAAAATGTCGATTGCTCTCAATAAAATTGTCACAGCCTCGGTCATGCTATGGCCCTCCAATCTGACCTGATTCAATTCCTCGCTGCCGTATCAGGTGGCGTTGGCCTGGTAAGCAAGTGCGGGCTCTTACAATGCTCTCCTTAGCTTATCGCTAACCCTGTGTCAGCTCTGAGAGGCCTATGGCCCTAGGCCCCTTCCTCCCTCTCTGATTCACACTTCCTATAAGTATGCAGTCATTCCCTTGCCCTAGTCCTTTTTGCTTTGCATTTCATTCACAGAACCTTGGCTCACTGTCTTCATCTCATGCTGCAGGATTCTTGCTGGACCCACCCTTGCTGAGTGACTCAGCGGAGGGCCATTTGGTGGCCTGAGGGGAGAAGAGCTCAGTTGGCAGAGGACTTCCTGGGCTTGCGTGAGGCCCTGAGGGTCAGTCTCAAGCACTAGATATATCTGGGCACAATGGTGTAAGCCTCAAATCCCGAGACAGGAGGGGGAGGAGTTCAAGGTCTTCCTTGGCTCTATGCTGAGTCTGAGACCAGCCTGAGCCACAGTAAAGAAAGTTCCAGAGTCCCTGGCAGATGGAATCAACCTCTCTCCCAGGAACTGTTGCCTTTCTAAAATACCACACGCATCCTCTTTAGTGTGAGGGTTCAAACACAGTGTTTATATGAAGACAAAGACTGTGTTTTTTAAGAAGACACCTTTAAATACTATTTCTTCTGTCTACATGGCTGAATTGATCCTCATACTTAAAGTATGAAGTCTTTCCGTGAAACTGCCACAGCCATTCCATAAACAAACAGAGTGACTCACCAGGGGCATGGCCACGTACAGGGCAGTGAATAAGGATGCCAGCAGGAGGCAGGAGACCACAGTGTATCTTCTTCCCATCCTGTCCAAACAGACGCATATAAAGAAGTAGACGGGAATTTCCGTAGCACCTGTTGTTGAACCGAAGAACCCTGTGTGAGACTGCTGCCCAGACCCGCAGTCGCCCCCACATCGGCCCACCACCCAGAGGAGCCGGCAGCCCATGCCCTGCCTCCCGGCACTAATGAGCATTGACACAATGTTAAACATTCTTCCTCACTTGGGCAAAAAAAAAAAAAAAAAAAAAAAAAGTGTTTCCTGTGAAACCCTAGGCTGACAAAATCCACCGAAGCCTTTCATGCTGTCCTAGGAGCTGAGCTCACTGGGACCCTGTGTGCTGCCCAGAGACAACTTAGTTCAAACACCCTGATTCCTGCCATCAGCCTCTACTCTGAAAAGTAACACAAGGCCAGTTTGACATAGTTATTGTCATGAGATGGGGGAAATCAAACCAGTCCACCTTAGACAAACCTGCTTCAACAGCTCTCCTCGTCTGAAAAGAACGTTGGTTGGCATTACATTACAGCCAGTCGGTCATAATAGAGGTCAAGATGCGACCCCCCTTTACATTTAGACACTGCTGTCTCTCACTTCAAAACTATTTTTTTGTGGAACAATAATCTTCTAAACTTAAAAAAATGTGATTTAAATTTTTGGCAAAATTAAAGTAGTAAGCTATTAACTGAAGTAAGAACTGAATACATTAATAGCAACTACTATATATATATATAAAGATAGGGTCTCACGCATCCCCAGGTTAGCCTCAAACTCACTGTTTAGCCAAGGACAAGGATGACCTTGAACTTTTGATCCCCTGCCTTCACCTCCCGAGTGATGAAATTCCAGGTGCAAACTTCCAGACCCTTACTGATGTAATGCTGGGCACGGAACCCAGGCTCCATGTATGCGAGGTAAGGACTCTACCAACTGAGCTATAACCCGAATGAATCCCAGTTTACTAGATTTTAAACCTAAGATAAAGCCGTTTAAAATCTAATAATCTCCTTGCAGCAGGGTCTTTGTCTCTGATCTCTCTTTACTTAGCTAGAGTGAAAAAAAAAAAGCCCGAGTCCATAAAATGTATAGATCCATTCATGCAAAAATCCCTTACCTTATAGGACCAAAGCTTGCCTCTTAGATCCAAAGCGTGAAACTCTTGGATACAGCTGTACCACGAAGCTTCCTAACCCCTCCATGGACACTGCACTCCCCCTGCCTCTGCTGCCGTTTGCTGCCATTCCAGAAAAGCTACATCATTTCTCAAACTGATGGACAGAATAGGGGTGGGCTTTTCTTTTTCTTTTTCTTTTTCTTTTTTGTTTGGTTTTGTTTTTCCAAGACAAGGTTTCTCTGTAGTTTTGGAGCCTGTCCTGGAACTAGCTCTTGTAGACCAGGCTGGCCTCGAACTCACAAGAGATTCTCCTGCCTCTGCCTCCCGAGTGCTGGGATTAAAGGCATGTGCCACCACCACCCAGCTTGATGGGCTTTTCTTACATTGCCCAAAAACATGTGCTTCTTAAAATAATTTTCTCATAATTCTTGCTGAATGATAATAAACAAAATATTATCATCAGGGTACTTGGATGGAAAAAGTACAATATATACGTATAAAAATGTAAAAGCAATATTTTTCTGAGGATAATATAAAATGCAGCAGCCCACACAGAAACAACCAATGCAGACCAGATGGAGAAACACAAATTTCTAACGTCTGTCTATGTCTCCCCACCCTGTCCATTTAGGTAACATTTGGCTATCCTTGGAGCTACGATCTGCCTTATCTAAAGTCATTCTAGCTTTTACTAAAATTAATAAACATGACAACAATAATAGTTGCTTGCAATGGAGTTCTTTTTACAATTTAAGGGCATGTGAATGGGCTCAAGGCATATGAGATCAAAAGAAAGGCAACTGACCCAGAACGGTGGGTAGTAAAGATGTCTTCAGGCCAAGCCATGGAGCATTTATGTGCATGTAGGTTGAGATGCAAGAAAGAGGGCTGAGTCTGCTCAAGCCAAACATTCTCGATTTTTTCCTCTGGAAAGAGCTACAAGTTAGAGATGAAGGAAGCAAGCCAGGAATGAAAACGGGGAATTAAAAAAAAAAGGAACTAAGCCCTTGTTACTCATCCTTTTTTCCAGACAAATATGACTCTCATCCTATAGTATAATGACGCTGAAAGATATCACACTAATGCGGCCACCCGTGTTATTCTTTCAGCACTGTGGCTTTAGAAGATCATAAAAACACGCCAGAAACTTGACTTTTGTGGCTGTAAGGAACATCTATTTCCCACTCACCCACTAGGAAGAGGTACAGTTGCTGATTTTCCTTTGCCCGAACAGCCTCCGTGAAAAATATGTAGTATCCGAAATTTGTTGTGAACCAAACCAGCCAAACAATGAGAGTCCTTTTTGAAACATCCCAGTCATGGAAGAGATCTGCTAGGCTGAGTTTCCTGATGCCTGTACAGCTTTGATCACAGGAACTTCTCATGTCCAGTGATAAAAGTTCTGCCAGGTCACAGGGGCTGGATTTATTCCACACGGCCATGGTATTGATGACCCCTTGTGCTTCTTTGTATCTTCCCTCTGAGATCAGCCAAAGAGGGGTCTCTGGGAGCATCCAACAACACAGGATGAAAGGGGCGGTCACTGTGCACAGGATGACCTGATAAAGCCACCAGGTGTTGACCAAGGAGCTTACCAAAGCCACCAGCATTACTCCAATAGCAAAGAAAGTATTCAGATGCACGGATGCCCATGTGCGAGACTTCTTGCCGATGATCTCCATCACATAGACAATGACCACCACAAAATAGCCACTTGCAGCCTGAGAGACAAGGAGACAGTAATTAGGGTACAGTTACAATGACTAAAAGGTCTGAGTTCTTCGCAAACTCATTTTAGAAAGAAATACCTTTTCTTCTTTATGAGCATCCCTCGCTACCTCATCAGCAAATTTGAAAGGCTATTTATGATAAACATATTAAATGCCACATTGTTTAATAAGAGTTCCAGTATAAGGTGGACTTATTTCTCACTTTCTTCTGAAAGCACATACCAATGTATCAGTATGCTGTTGTTATACGCTAATCTTAAAATAGGGACAAGATTTTATGGGAACTCGTGGGAAGAAAACTAGACTTGGTTAAAGCTTTATTTTGATAGGCAACAACAGTAAACAAATTGGACTTGATCAAATCAAAACTTCTGTACTTAAAAAAATACTACCAACACTGTCAACAGAGTAAAAAGACCTCCTATGGAATTAGAGAAAAATACATGTGTCTGGTAAAAGATTTTACAGAGAACTCCTACAGTAAAACAAAGCACTCAGAAGACCAATTCAGTTGAAAAACAGACAAATGACTTTTGAGTGGGCATTTCACAAATGCTATCAAAGTGGCCAAAAGCACATACGAAGGTATTTGACAACACTGTTAAATAGATGCAGGCCACATCTGTGGTGACACAGGCTCACATCCTCTGAGACAGGGCTCGGGGGCTGGAGAAATGGCTCACTGGTTAAGAGCACTGGCTTCTCTTCCAGAAGACTGGGGTTTGACTCCCGCTATCCACATGGCAGCTCACAAGCATCTGTAACTCCAGATTGAGGGGATCTAATGCTCTCTTCTGGCCTCTGAGGGCATTGTACACATGTGGTGCACAGACGAACAAAACATTCAGACACATAAAATAAAAATAAATATTTTTTCAGAGATACCTACTAAAAAAACAAGAAAGAAATGCAAAGGATGTAGAAAGATTGGAATCATTGTGCGCTGTTGACAGGAATGTAAAATGGCCTCTGTGGAAAGTGGCATGGCAATTCCTTAAAAAATTAAAAATATCACAAGATCCCATAATCCCACTCCTTAGTATATAACCCCCTCCAATAAATGAAAGAGAAGCAAGATCCTAGAGAAGTGTTCATGCACCCATGACACCAGCAACAAATTCACAGTGGCTGAAATACAGAAGCCATCCAGATGCCTATCCTCAGATGAATACACACATCTGCGGATAGACAGAGAACCACTGGACAGTCTTAAATGCAAATTAAATCTGGTTTATACTAAAGATGAATTAACTTGGAGGATACTGCACACGTGAAACAAGAAGAGCTACAAAAGCACAAAAGTTGTCCTGTGCCACTGGAGATAGTGTCTAGTAAGCCTGCATCGCAAAGGCAAAATGTCGTGCTTATGAACGAATCACTGTTTAATGACCAAAGTTTTGATCTTGTAAAGGACAACCGTACTTAGATATAACTTACCTCAATAGAAACTTGTTAATATTTTTATTTTGAAAATAATGTTGTTTTGCCATTGTTTTGTTTATCACCACATAGCCCAGGTTAGCCTCCAACTTGTGATCTTCCTGCCCAGTGCTGCGAGTATAGCCTGCACTACCACCCCTGGCTAAAATATGCCTAACTTTAATTTAACAAAACTCAGATTATAAAAGCAGTGTCCTCCATGTTCTTGGGATGAACAAAGATCGAATCAAATGATCAGTTCTAGATGGTCACAGAGTCACATGCCTTTCGTGGGGAGGCAGAGAGAGGCAGATCTCTGAGTTCAAGGCCAGCTAGGACTGCATAGTAAGCCTCAGTAGCAGAAAAAAACACAAAATAATTTATTAGTTAGGAGTGGTTGCAGAGATGAACTTTTCTTATAGTTATTTCATGTTGGACTATAACAACAAAAAGTAAAATTAATGGAATTGCTAGGATTTTGGTTTGGTTTGGGTTTGGATGTTTTAGAGTAGAAAAGACTTCGTTTCGCTTACAATTCGAGGTTCCAGTCTGTTTTAACTGGACAAACGAGGTGCAAGAACTTCAGTTAGCCACATCTCCTCCAGCCAGGATCAGAGGGAAATGAACGCAAGTGTGCATTGCTTCCTGTCAGTTTTAATTGTCCATTGGACATGACCTAGCATCACATGGGAAGAGGGTCTCATTGAGGGATTCTCTGGAGTAGGTTGGCCTGCAGACAAACCTGGCAGATTATCTCGATTACGTTCATTGACATGGGAAGACCCAGCCTAAAAGTGGCAGCACCACTCCCCCAGCTGGTGGACTGGACTGAGTGGAAGAGGAGCAGGAAAACTAAGACATGTAAGTATCGCTCTCGTTATTGCTGCTGTTCTATGTACATGGGTATTCTGCCTGTCTATATGTCTGTAAGCCAAAGTGCATGCCCACTGCCCAAGGAGGTCAAAAGATTGTGCCAGATCCCTAGAACTGTAGTTAGACAGTTGTGAGATGACTTGTGGGTGCTGGGAATTGAACCTAAGTCCTCTGAAGAGTAGTCAGTGCTCTTAACTGCTGAGCCATCTCTCCAGTCCATACACACATTAAGTCTCAACTTTTGACTATGGATGCAACAAGCTACTTCAAGCCCCTGCCTTGATTTCCCCAAAATGGTGGGTTCTATTCTGAAATCGTAAGCTAAATAAATCCTTTCTTCCTTAAAGCTGCTTTGGGGCAGGAGGCATTTCTTCACAGCAATAGAGATGAAACTAGAACAGTTACTGATTTATTGCCAAATTATCCTAGAGCAGCGCTGATTTTCCCAAAGGTCCCTCCTAATCCTCTATGTGTGAGAATTTCATACATAGGTACTATGTTATTTGTTCCTCTCACCCTCCAGCCTTTCCCATGCCCCCCTCTCAAATTCACGATCTCATCTTCAATTATTGTTTTACACACACATAGACACTCACACTCGTGCGTGCGCGTGCGCGCACACACACACATACACACACACAATCTGATGAGTTAATTTGATGTTGCTGGCATCCATATGTGCTTAAGGTTGACCCCTTTGGATTTGATAACCTCCCAGGAAGGCTCATTCTTCAAGAGCACGGTCATCCCCCCCCCACCCCCGCCCCTCAGTAGCCATTTCATTTCCTTCAATCATTCATCTAGGGATGGGGGCCTGGGCTATTTCCATCGACACCGCAATGTCAACTGCTGCTGTCACTGTGCAAGACTGTTTAGGTGGCCAGGCCATCAGGGTTTCATGGGTACACCTCCCCTTTGGGTAGAGAAGACTATCTCAAAGCCGACTTCCTGTCCTCTGGCTCTTCCAGGCTTTCCGCCCCTCTTTGGTGATATTCCCTGATGGTGTTGTAGGTGTATCATGTATTGCTAGGCACTCCGTGGTCAGTTGTTTTCTGCATTGTGACCAGGAGTGAGGTGTCTGTGGCGGTCTGTATCTGCTGCAGAGAGAGGCTTCTTTGATGAGGGGTGAGAGACACACAGACTTATGGGTATGAGGATCAGTGCTAGAACACAGTTAGGGGCTATGTTGGGCTAGGAAAGTGGTGGCAGAGAGTCTCCTGAAGGGTTGGTGACTCCCCCAGCCATAGGAGGTGGGGTAGATCCACAGGATGAGCTAAGTTATCTCACTGACCCGAGACATTTATAGTTTGTGTGCTTTCGTGTGCAAATTTTATTTATTTGACATAAAAGAATTGTGCACTTGGTCAAGCAATGGTGGCACATGCCTTTAATCCCCACACTCGGGAAGCAGAGGCAAAAGGATCTCTGAGTTCGAGGACAGCCTGGTCTACAAAATGAGTTCCAGGACAGCCAGGGCTGTCACAGAAAGAAACCCTGTCTTGAGACAAAAATAAAAAAATAAAAAAATAAATGTGCACTCATTCTCACATGACACATAATTTTAAAAATAAAATCTTTTAGAAAAATCAGTGCTGCTGCTGCAGGAAACCTGTCTAGAAGTCTCAGCTGATGTAGGAGTGTTTCTATCTACCTGTTGTTTCATTGGTTAATTAATAAAGAAACTGCTTGGCCTGATAGGTCAGAACATAGGTGGGTGGAGTACACAGAACAGAATGCTGGGAAGAAGGGAAGTGAGGCAATCGCCATGCCTCTCCTCTCTGGGTCAGATGCCATGGAGCCAGCCACCAGGTCAGACATGCTGAATCTTTCCCAGTAAACCACCACCTCGTGGTTCTACACAGATTACTAAATACGGGTTAAAGCAAGATGTGAGAATTAGCCAGTAAGAGGCTAGAGCTATTGGGCCAAGCAGTGTTTAAATGAATACAGTTTGTGTGTTGTTATTTCAGGTGTAAAACTAGCCGTGTGGGATCCGGTCGGGATGAAAAACAGGCCGGCCCACAGCTCATCACTACAGAATGGCGCCCACATGGATAACTGAATCCACAGAAAGCTTGAGAAAACTTGGGAAAGAATAGAGTAAAGCATGTTTTCTTGGTAGCAGCAGTCTCTTGGGTCTGCTCTGCTTGCTAGAGGCAAGCAAACACTCTCATCTAAGAGAGGCTTCCTGGCTCAGCTTTAGCTGCAAAACCCTGCAGCTCTTTTAAGAGGTCCTGCCATGAAACACTTAAATGCTGTTGATGAAAATTAACTGCATGCTTTTCGGTTTTCAGCCACAGCAGGAAAAAAGCTGTGCTGCTTTAAAATTCCGTTGTTCTGGTCCGTCCTGCCAGGGAAAACTATGACTCTTTCAGGCAGGCAGTCTGACTGGCTGTGGTCTGTGAGCAGAATGCTGTAGCTTGCTTGCTGGCAGGGACCTTGAAATGCCATAGAGTTGTGGCGATAAACATGGCTCCTGCGGGTACCTCTGACATGAGGCTGGAAAGCTAAGGAATGGGCTGGATCCAGCCGCCAAAGTCACGGCTTTAGTCCTACCAATATTGTTTGGTAATTTAAAGGCTCATGTGGTCAGAAAAAAAGAGATACAGTAAAGAGAGATTCAAAAATGAAAACGTCTAAATGGTTTACAGTGTGTTAAAAATATATGCAGGCTAAAGGTTAAAGTTCTTAAAAGTAAAAAAGAAAGAAAGAAAGAAAGAAAGAAATAAAGAAAGAAAGAAAGAAAGAAAGAAAGAAAGAAAGAGAAAGAAGGAAAGAAAGAAAGAAGGAAAGGAAGAAAGAAAGAGACAGAGAGAGAGAGAGAGAGAGAGAGAGAGAGAGAGAGGTGGCAGTACACACCTTTAATCCCAGCACTGGGGAGGCAGAGGCAGATGGATCTCTGTGAGTTCAAGGACAGCATGGTCAACAGAGTTATTCCAGGACAAAGATATACAGAGAACCTGTCTCAAAAAATAAAAGTAAAAATAAATGAAATAGAGGTTAAAATAAAGCCGTGCAAAGATAGAAAATGCACGGAGAATCTTGATACTGTATGTTATTATGCTCTCTTTGAATTGTTTGAATGCTGAGGAAGGAGCAACAGCTGCTAAAAAATATTTGTTTATAAATGCTGCTGAACTAATCCAAGATAGATATTTTGAAAATACCTTGACTTCAGAATTTGGATCTAAGGATATCAGGCTTTGGAAAAGAGTTTCTTCTTTTGTTTTCACAGAGGATGAGACCTCTGTGAAATAGAAGAGGATTGCTTCTATCCCAATATGGTACGATAGACCATGCCCTCCTGAAAGGTTGCTGTGAACACCCTCAAGCAATTACTTTGCTCAACTGCTGACTTGAAGCGTGATGGTCAGCCGGCAATGGGAAATAACCAAACTAGCCTTGTCTGAAATAATCAGCTTTAATAAAGGAAGGAAATGAGGCAAACTTACAGAGCCAGGGTTCCAGCGAAGAGCAGGGAACCAAGAGGGCAGAGTTTACCCAAACACAGTTCTTTTAAAGGTAGTTTGTGCCTCGGAGGGGTCACGCCCCTTAGACAAGGGATTGGTCAGCCTCCCCAACATCTCCCCCTTTTGTCTAAATAAGACAGATTCAAAACCAAATACAACTATATACAATGGGAATAGATAATATAAAATTACAAGAAGCAATATTATTATTTCTGGAAATCCTTTGTCTACAATTCCTTTTCATATGTCCCATTTTGCCACAATTAAAACATTTGGTATTTTGATGCCTTCTTTTACCATTGGAAATTGCTTCTTCTACCCATGCTTCAGTGCCATAGTCAAACGTATCAACAGTCATTGTATGCAAGACCCATTCATCCAAGGGTGCTGATCTGATCTTTAAAGGCCCCAAAATCCTTTTGCACTCCACATTGGCATTCTCATAAGCCAAAGACTCAATTATTATACGCCTTGCTTCTGGGTCAGATATCCCTATTTGTACAGCTTTAGTTAGTCTTTGTAAAAAGTCACTAAATGGGTCTCTCTGACCCTGTTTAACTCTGATATATGATTCTATTCTCTGTCCTGGGTCTTGAACCCTGTCCCAAGCCTTTAAGGCTGCTGTAGTACATATGGATAAGGTGTGTTCATCATAATTAGCTTGTTCTAGAGGATCAGAGAAAAAGTCCTTCACCTAGAATTTGATCTAGGGTAATGTCAGTTCCCTTTGCTCTTTCCTACTGTTCTAAAAGTCTAGCCTCTTGTCTGAACATACACTTCCAATTTAATTGCGATCTGCTCTTTAGAACAGCAGATACTAATTGTACCCAATCGTGGGGCATTTCCTTGTTGCTTATAGACCAAGTTTTGAGCATCTCTCTAACAAAGGATGAATGTAGCCCAAAATTCATAACGGCTTCTTTAACTTCTTTGAGATCATTTATATGGACGGGTTCCCATGTATATTCCTTGATGACCCTAGGGTTTTTAGAACCAGTCACCTTCTCTGTTGCTATTACTGGAAAGGCAGGTAGAGCTTTATGGAAATTATCCTGGAGAGTTCTATTCACTGATGGGGTTAAGATTTTCCTTTGTACCATTTGCTCCTGTTCATCAGAGTCTATAATGTCCTCAATCTTTTCAAATCTGTTTACCATTGCCTTCTGCAAGGCCTGAATCTCTTGTCCAGAATTATGTTCCAAGGCCTTCATAGAGGATTCTAAGATATGAAGTTTGTCCAATACAGATAATATCTCATCCTTGGACAGAATTTTCATGGCATGAATTGTGCCGTCTTCTATTGAAATTCTGTCCATTAATCTTTCATAGCCCTTTGATAAAGTCTTATTAATACATTCAATGGTTCGAATCTTCTCAGATAATGTTTCAGTTCCTACAGACAGGGACTGAAATTTATGGTTCAAATCAGCTGTTCCCTCTTCCACAGCAATGAATTTTTTCTGAATATCAGACTGAACCTGTTGCAGATTTTGCTCAGTTGACAGAGTCATATCAGACAAAGATCTATTCCTTTCCTCGAGAACTTCAAACTGTTTCTTGATGTGGTTATAGTCAATCTGAATTGTTTTTGAAATTGCCTCAACCATTTGGAAGTTGCCTCTCAAAACAGTCGTGCCCTTCCTTAATTTTTCAACTTCTGCCTGTAAGGACTCTATCATTTTTCTATTGTCCAACCACATTATAACAAAAAAATAAAAATAAGAAAGACACCAAGCCCTGTAAATATCCAACCAAAGGAAACCGCATTTACATCACTCCATAATTCAGACATTGTGCAATCAAACAAGCTATAAAATTTTTCAACGGTGATATTATCAGGCATTTTCAATCAGATCTGTATTTATTTTTATGTATTTATATATTTATTTTTAATCGAAAGAAATTTTACCTGTAATAACCATTGTCTGCCAGTAGATGGCGGGGTGCACCTGGATCCGCGTGGCTGAAAAAGTCAAAGATAGCACCGGGAACTGAGGCGGTGCACGGGCACGCTTACAGACCTGCAGGGGAGGGAACTGCGCTGAGAGGGTGTAATCTGCAATCTGCGCGGCTGGCAAGGTGGGGGGGGGGGGGCCCAAAGCTCTGGGCAGGCGCTCAGTGGGACCACGGGACCTGGCGCAGCTGGAGCCTGGGCTCTGTCCTCAGCCTGTGCACTCGCAGGCAGATGAGACACAAGCAGCTCCTGGGGAAAAAAACTGCGAGCTGGCAATCCGCTGAATTAGAATCAATGTTGGATCCCCACAGCGCAAAAGCTGCGCAATGGCGGGGAGGGTGGAAAAGCCACTCAGCAGTTGTTAAACAGTGGCTGCCCAAGCTCACTGGGGCGACAGCTGAGTCAAACAAAAGCCCAACGCCCTGTGGCTGGCATCAGGAGCTGAAGGCTCTCAAATGCCCCAGTTGGACGCCAAAATGAAGCGTGGTGGTCGGCAATGGGAAATAATCAAACTAGCCTTGTCCGAAATAATCAGCTTTAATAAAGGAAGGAAATGAGGCAAACTTACAGAGCCAGGGTTCCAGCGAAGAGCAGGGAACCAAGAGGGCGGAGCTTACCCAAACAGTTCTTTTAAAGGTATTTTGTGCCTTGGAGGGGTCACGCCCCTCAGACAAGGGATTGGTCAGCCTCCCCAACACTGACTGAGATGAATCTAGCACACAGGTTACACCAAGAAAGATCTGATTAACAGCACCCCCATACAGCATGAAGCAGTTTGGAGAGAAATAACTGCGCCCATATTCCCAAAAATGGTTTATAAATGTTCTTTTACATTTAAAGGGGGATATGATATAGATATGAATAATTTGCATTGATATGGATTTTGCTTTAGTGATTTAAATTTAAGGTCAATTTTGTTATATGTATATGTATTTCTGATCTTGATTAAGGTATTGTGATTGTGTAGTTCATTTAAAAATGTAATGTTTAATTAGAAATATAGGTTGTTAATGGATAATCATCGATAATAGTCAAGCTTGTAGTCATGTTAGTTAGATTTTCTAGATATATAGAGATATATTTCAGTTAGATAGGCATTCTTCATATCTTCCAAAGACTACAGAATATGGCATTTTAAATGTTTTAATAACTTAGGGCTTTTCATGACAATGAGACATGTCTGCTCCTGGCAGCAGCAGCTACTTCAAGAGGAAGATGGGCATCGAAGAGGCTCCTTATGGAGTTTGATAGCCATTTGGGCAAGAAACTGCTCTTGCCTGGACTGTTGCATAAACTGGACACAGGGAACCCACAGAGAGAGGACTGCTGAACTTGTCTAAAGGTGAGATGATCTTTCGGGGTTCCTGATTCATGAAAGAGTTTTCAAAACATTCTGCAGAATACAGCAGATACTGACTGAACCACTTTTGAAATGTCCTGCTTCATGGAAATGTCTGCTGGAAACTATGGGCCTGTAGGCTGAAGATGGATGCCCCAACGGTACAGAGGAACTTTTGGTGACTGTCCAGGCAGCGAGATGTCTCTGTCATTTCTAGAGTTTTGGAAGTTACTTATTTCTTGTTTACTTAGGTAATATTATATCCTTCTGGATTCTTTGATGGAGTTGAAGAATATATAGATAGTTATTGTTTTCCTTAGTTTTGATTTAAAAAGTAAATATAAATATTGTAACTGTAATTCTTGCTTGATAACTATTTTGTTATATGTAATTTTACTATGTTAAAGTTAAAGCCTTCCTTTTTGTTTAAACAGAAAAAGGGGAAATGATGTAGAAGTGTTTCTATCTATCTATTGTTTCAATGGTAAATTAATGAAGAAAGTGCTTGGCCTGATAGGTCAGAACATAGGTGGGTGGAGTAGACAGAACAGAACAGGGAAGAAGGGAAGTGAGGCAATCACCATGAAGCCAGCTACCAGGTCAGACATGCTGAATCTTTCCCAGTAAGCCACCACTTTGTGGTGCTACACAGATTATTAGAAATGGGTTAATCAAGATGTGAGAATTAGCCATTAAGAGGCTAGAGCTAATGGGCCAAGCAGTGTTTAAATGAACACAATTTGTATGTTGTTATTTTGGGGCATAAGCTAGCTATGTGGGAGCCAGATGGGATAAAAAGCAGGCCTGCTCACCACATCACTACACTCAGCCAGCATGGAAAAGTATCTTCGCTCGCTGACATACTTCCGAGGACATTACCATGTAGCCACCTGCCCTGTGTCAGCTTCCATCTCTGTGGATACTTACATTCCATCCCACTGAGTCCATCGGCAATCCAGTGAGACAGGTTTAATCATCTAATGTTTATAGACTATAACCTGTGCTCAGATGGGAAAAGCTGTCAAATCCACACCTACCTTCAGCTCTCCCCTGTTCTCCATAACCAGCACAGGCTTCCTGTCTCCTCCTCATTCTGCGGTCATTACATGAATGACTTTGATAGTACCCTTCACCTGTCTGGTGTGTGCACACAGGTTCCAACTAGTCCAATACACTCACTTAGGAATTAAATATTGCTTTCTTAACACAGGCCACATGCCAAGCAGAATCAAACAAAAAAAAGATTTATTCCTAAATAAGCAGCAACATTTTTCATGAGTGCCATTCTATACAGAAGGCATTAATATTCACAGAAAGTCTTCTGCAGTGGATGAAGATTGGTCAGCCCATGATCTTCTTCAGTAGATTCTTAACAGACAAATAACCCTAAAGGCATTAAACTTACTATTCAATAAGTACAACTCACCATGGTAAGGAAAAAGCGTACCGCCATGAAGCTGAAATAATCAAATATAAAGATGGACGCTATTCCAAAAAAGAACACACCGATGCTCGTGCACCACAGAGACATCCGTCTTCCAAACCTGAAAAACGAGAGCACAGTGGGAATACCGGCGTGGCTTTCACAGTCTAAGTTGCCTGAAGGGTCCCTGAAAGACGAGCATTGACATCATGCATTTGATTTCTGTTCGCTGTTTGCTTTAAACAAATCTTGAATCAACACGCATCTTCAGGAAACCGGCCTTTCGGTGGGGAGGCCTCCAGCTAAGCTGCTGAGATGCACCATGGAACCACTCTGGGCCTTGTACTTAGAACCAAGGGAAATTTCGCCCCTTCCCAGCCCTCTACCCTGCTTGTTTGTTTTCCCCGCTAGCTGATTTGGCCAACCAAGGCTGCAGCAGATAACCACCTTAAAACCTGGTCCCTGGGGCCTGAGAGATGGCTCCGTGGTTAAGAGCCCTGGCTGCTCTTGTGGGGGACCTGGATTCACTTCCCAGGACCGGCATGGTGGTTCACAGCTGTCGGTAACTCCAGTCCCAGGACACCTGACACCCTCTTCTGGGCTCTGTGGCACCACACATGCATGTTGTGCATATGCTCATGCAGGTGAAACACTCATACACAGAAAATTAAAATAAATAAATCTTTCCAAACAAAACTGACATCATGCTAGCTTCTACTCTGGAGTGGTATTATAATTGGGAGAAGGATTTTTAGGGGTGAAAAAGAAAAACTCTGACATTTCCATATGATTCAAATACCTTAAAATAAAGCCTTCCCAGGTAAACATGGGGCTTTTAGTAGATTTGCAAAGTTGGACAACCACAGTCTCTGTTTTATTCTGAAACCTATACATCATCTTCCAAGGAGATGTGATCTGAGGAATGCCCCTCCCATTCCCTGTGCTCCTAGGAGACACCAACCCCATTCCCTGTCTTCCAAGCCTTCGGAGACCACCATTTTCTCTTATTTGCTGTTTTGGGAAATTTCATATAAATGGAGTAAACAATATGTGGCCTTTGTCTGTCCTCTTTTACTCGGTGTCATGGTCTCCTGATTCACCTGTCGCAGCATGACTCAGCTCTTCACTCCTTTTTTTGGCATGACTCAGCTCTTCACTCCTTTTTTTGGCATGACTCAGCTCTTCACTCCTTTTTCGGCATGACTCAGCACTTTAGTCCTTTTTTGGCATGACTCAGTTCTTCACTCCTTTTTTGGCATGACTCAGCTCTTCACTCCTTTTTTTATCATGACTCAGCTCTTCACTCCTTTTTCGGCATGACTCAGCACTTTAGTCCTTTTTTGGCATGACTCAGTTCTTCACTCCTTTTTGGCATGACTCAGAACTTCAGTCCTTTTTTATCATGACTCAGCACTTCACTCCTTTTTCAAAGCTGAGTAATATTCCCTCGGGTTTTCTACCCCTCAGTGAGCACACACTTGACTCTTTCAATGCTGTCCTGAGCATTCATGTCCAAGATTTTGCGAGGACTTTGTTTTCACCACTCCATCTGACTTTTGTGTAGCACTGCCAAAATCTTTTCCGAGATGACTGCCCTGGTTTTCCTGCCCTGCCAGCACCCTCACCGATGCCTGTGGGTTCCCTGTGGCCACAGCAGTGAGTATGAACCAATATCTCACCATGGCCTTGAGTTACATTTTTCTAGTGATCCACAATGACGAGAACCTTCTCAAGTGTCAATTGGCCATCTGCACTTATTCTTAGAGAAACATCAATCAGAGTCCTTGCATGGCTTTAAATTAATTTTTTATGTTGAATTTTAAGAGTCATGTATATTTTCTGAGTGTGGTGGCACATATCTCTAACCCCAGTACTTAGAAGACAGAGGCATGTGGATCTCTGTGAGTTTGAAACCAGCCTGGTCTACATAATGTATCCCAAGACAGCAAGGGCTATGTTTCAAACCCACCACCGAAGAAAAGAATTATCTATATTGTGGATACAAAATCCTTGGCAGAGATATGATTTGAAAATATACTTTTGCCTGTGTGTGATCTTTGGCAAATCATTTTAAGGAAATAGATACAAATATGGATTACATATTCTGGCCAGTAGGTTTACTTGAGACAGCAAATGAAAGGTAAACAAACAGGAAATTGTCATGGTCGTGGCCTTTGTCTTAGTTAAGGATTCTATTGCTGTGACACCATAACTAAAAGCAAGTTGGGAGGAAAGGGTTTATACGGCTTATACTCTCACATCCCCGGAAGTCAGGACAGGAACGCCAGCAGGACCAGAACCTGGAAACAGGAACTGACGTAGTGGCCATAGAGGGGTGCTACTAACTCGCTTGCTCCTTGTGGATTTCCCAGCCTGCTTTCTTATAGAACCCAGGACCACCATCCCAAGGATGGCACTCACTACCCACAATGGGCCCTCTTACATCAATCACTAACTAAGAAAATGTCCCGCAGTCGGATCGATATTAGGAAGGCATTTTCTCAATTGAGGTTCCTTCCCTTTAGATAAATGTAGCTTGTGTCAAGCTGAAATAAAACTAGCCAGGACAATCGACCCCTTGCCAACTCGACACACAAACTCATCACTGTTAAGCCACAACCTTTCCTTTCTTGTCTGTCCCCAAGTTCTCACATTAGTATGAATATCACAATATAAAATGTTCCAAAACTTCAGTTTCTTTAAAAATCCAAAGCTTTTTAATTCAAAGTCTCTCAGCTGTGAGCTCCTGCAAAATCAAAAGTAAATGCTTCAAGAGGGAAGAGCCAGAACACAGTCATAATCAAATCAAAGCAAAAGCAAACTCCAAGAGATACTCAGATGTCCAATTACGGGGGTTCTGGCCTCCTCCGGGGAGCTTGAGTCATTTCTCCAGCTCTGCCCTCTGCAGCACACACTGCCCTCTGCAGCACACACTGCCTGTCTTCCAGCCTCCAGCTGACTTTGCTCCCATCGCTGCTGCTCTTCTTGGTGGCCATCCCATGATGCTGGCATCTCCAAAATGCTGGCTCTTCTGCGGCAACTGGGCTGCAGGCTCACCAATAGCCTCTCACAGGCTTTCTTCACGGTGCCAAGCCTCATCTTCTCGGCGTGATCCCTTCGGCCTGGGCCTTCAGCTGCCACCGAGGCTGTACCTTCACCAGTGGCCTCTCCTGGCCTCTCCTCGTACTGAACTTCGGTTGTTCTCCAGGACCCCTTCGTGCCTTACCAAGTTTGGCTGCCAGCACAAGGTACAACCTTGGCTGCGTCTAGAACGTAGCTTCTGTGTGCTGACTCTCATGAAACACTTTACAGATTCTACCTCAAAGATGCTGGTCTCTTCTTAAACTCCGTTAATTCCTCAGCTCCAGCTGACCAGCAGCGAGCATCCCAGCAAAAAGCAAAGGTCTCACTTTAGTGCTTCTGGTTGTTAATCACGGCTGGCTCTTCAGTCACGGCTAATCAGAACCACGGAATCTTAATTCAAAACAACAAAAGGCCCCAGTAGAGTCTTTGAACTTTGAACTTTCCTCTGAAATGTCACAAGCCAAACCTCCGTCCTCAGCACTGCCCTCAACATTCTTTTCTTCCAAAATCCCACAGAACAGCTCGCCAAGCATTGCACACTCAATGGCTTTTCTATCCTAAAGTTCCAAAGTCCTTCTGCAATCTGACCAAAACCGTGGTCAGGCCTGTTACAGGAATATGCCACCATCTTGGTGCCAATTTGTCTTAGTTAGAGTGTCTATTGTTATAATGAAACACCATGACCAAAAAGCAAGCTGGGGAGGAAAGGGTTTGTCCAGATCACACCTCCACAGCGCAGCTCATCATTACCCACCAGGAACTCAAGCAGGGCAGGATCCTAGAGGCAGGAGCTGATGCAGAGGCCATGGAGGAGTGCTGCTACTGGTTTGCTTCCCATGACTTGCTCAGTCTGCATTTTATAGAACCCAGGACCACCAGCCCAGGGGTGGTACATCCACAATCAGCTGGGCCTTCCCCTATCGATCACTAAGAAAATGCCCTACAGCCAGATCTTACGGAGGCATTTTCTCAGCTGAGGTTCCCTCCTTTCAGACTACTGTGGCTTGTGTGAAGTTGACACAAAGTCTCCTGCACAGCTTTCCTCGGGCTTCTCGGTGTCCACACACATCAGCAGGGACGACTGCCCGTAGTCATGGGTGGGGTGCTTCCCAGTGCCGTCTGAGACCTGAACACCACTGAAAAGCATTGTTAACTGCTGCTGGGAAGCCCTTCCACCACACGGATGTCTTCACTCTCTGCAGGAGCACAGCCACCTCTGAATGACCACAGACCATCAAAGAGCACGACCCTCAGCTTCCTGTCCTGCCCACCCGCCTGCGCAGTCAGCACCTTCCTCTTCACCCCATCTACCTGGTTCTTCTTTTCCTCTTCTAGCCCCTTCCCTACAGTTTGAATCTCATCACCCTGAATGATAACCTTCTCTCGAACCCAAGGCATCTACAGCCACCTTGCATTTACTTCATCATCAGTAACAGACCGACCGCACCACCAACTGCTGCCTGTCTTCCTATCTTCGACCTTCGTTGCCCTCCCCACTCTAAAGGTGGTATTAATTTTGAATATCCCATCCCTGTCCTTTCCATAATCCAGAGAAAGTGCATGCTTGTTGAAAGTATCCAGACATGCCCTTCTCTCTCTTTCTCTCTCTCCTGGTATTTTCTGGCAACATCACCTGCTACCCAGGCTTCTAAACCTTAATACATGCATACACACGCACACATGCATGGAATGCATGCATGTACGTGCACATACACACCAGCCTCCCCTACTCCCTGCATATTCATCACTACAATTTTCAGTTTCGAAATGCCTCCCAGGGGTTGGAGAGATGGCTCAGTGGTTAAGAGCATTGCCTGCTCTTCCAAAAGGTCCTGAGTTCAATTCCCAGCGACCACATGGTGGCTCACCACCATCTGTAATAAGGTCTGGTGCCCTCTTCTGGCCTGCAGACATACACACAGACAGAACATTGTATACATAATAAATAAATAAATAAAATGCCTCCCAGATATGCCTTCATCTTTCCCTGTCCACTTCCCCTGCTTTCCCTCAACCCTCCGTCGCTTACGTCACTGGTTCTAGCTGGTCTCTCTCACCTCACACCACTGCACCACCCACATCTCTAGAAAGTAAACTCTGCTGGCCCTGCTTCTGTATCTGGTCGTTTCTGTATCCACCTGTCTCTTCTGCCATCCAAACCTTCCTTGCATCTACCAGACACAAAGGAAAGAACTCGATTTGCTTTGAGTTCACATCTTTCATTCTCTGATGCGGGCTTTTAGGCATCCATTATATGGAGCAAAGGTATTTCAGCACATTGACTCGGTGCACAGACTGCCCCTGCTTGAAATATGTTTCGTTTCAGCCTCGAGCGCTGAGCACATTTCAACAGAAAATGCTGAGAAGATAATTTGTACACCCATCTGCCAGATGAAAACAGCAACACTCAGCACCTATGAGCATTCATAGTCATAGGAATGGCCCTGGCCACAACAGAGCCCCGACATTTCTCTTCACATGGATTTCACAGCTGTCTTAGGCTGCTATCCCCTAGAGCCAAGGGTTGCTGATCTAAGCTGCTGTCTCTAAGTCCCCAGGGCCCCAAACATGCTTGTAAACTCACAGCTGCCAAGACCAAATATCCTTCTCTGTTTAGACAGAGGCACATACGGCATGCAGCAGGGTCTGTATCTCCAAGATGAAGTTTGCTTTATTTTAGAGTTCTACATTTATTTTAGTGTGGATGCTTATAAATATGGCTGCTCTGTGCTTTGCAAGATAGTATGCCCTCCAAAATTAATGGTGAAATACAGTCCCCCAAAATGCCAGAGATGATCATGTCATGAAGACTCCGTCCTCCTTATAAAAGGGCTCAAGACTGACGGGACAATTCTCCAGTCCTCACGTTGCTTCTTCTGTGTGAGGACACTATATCTCTGGAGGCTGCAGTGACGAGACACCATCGTGGAAGCAGAGAGCAGTCCTCGTGTTGCTAACACTTTTATCTCAGACGTCCCAGTCCCCAGAGTGAGAAATAAATCCCTGCTGTTTATAAATTACCAGTATATGACATTCTTGCTAAGACAGCACAAAGAGACTACAACAAACCTGGCGGCCAGATTTTCACATTTATAGATATTAGGACCTAAGGCCAGGCCAGCTCTTTAAAACCAAGTCTATTTAAGGGAAAAATAAAGAAATAGCCATTATCCATCAAGTAGTTTCTTCTGTATTTCTCTTTTCAAGAAAGCTTCAGGGAGAATGACTGGGGTGGGGAGGGGAGCTCAGCTTATAAACTAGGATTCTGAAACAGGTGAGTGAGCCAGTTTTCCCAGCAAGCACAGCTGATTGGCAGCACAAGCGGCATCCATTCCCAGGCAGGCCGCTCAGTGAGTCATCTAACCCCGCGCTACTCTGCACTCCTAAGTGATGGGCCAGCTGGAGGGTGCACTTTAGACAGGGCATGTGAAAAGAACTGGAGCTCTGGACATGATGCTCTGTCCCACCAGGAAACCCAGACAGAAAACTGAATCCTACACCGTGCAACAGTGCTAAATATTTCATTTTTACCTGTCAGAAAGGTAGCCAAAAGTAATTGATCCCAGCAGCACGGCAGATATGAACAAGGGCTGGATCATGTATGCATACCATTTCCGCTCGCAGACCAGGTTCAAGTCTTCTACCAAAGAATTTCTCCATCTGCTCTGGTCATACACATAGCCATCAGAGCAAGGGCTCTGGAGCCCATAGCCACCGGACTCGCCAACCAAGTGTGACTTGTTCTCCCTCCAGGTCCTGTTACATCTTGTGAGCTCCCAGATCTCCCCACTCTGCAATTCCACTGTAATGTGATCTTTCTGGTCTGGGGACCGCAGGGCCAGTATGTCCTCCAACCTCCAAGCAGATAAGTTATGGGAAAAAGCCCTCCGAATATTGCCTGGGGGCTTGCAGGCATGCTCAGGGATACTCAACATGAACACAGAAGCCAAGTAGTGGATGCCACAGGAGACGTTCTGGTAGGCACATATCAGATACAGGATTATCTGGAACCTGTAAAGAAAAGAGAGGGCTGGTTGTTATAGCTGGCCTATGGATGGGACAAGCACACAAATAAGTATAGAGGGACTCCATCTGGTCAACCTTAATACACTTATACACGTATAGATGGGTAAATACAAAAATAATTGTAGGTGGTTCTCTCTCATACAAGTGAAATATGTATTACATATGTATATATTTCAAGTAATGCACTAAATTTTAGTTCCACCCTCATCTCATTAGGTCATTCCAACATACAAGCTTGCTAACTAGCTCAAGTTTATGGACCAATCAACCTTTGTCCAGCAAATAAGTCACAGAAAAGATTGGAAAGCCAGTTTAACTTTTAAAAGCGTCATATGTACTAATTTTTCTAAACCAAACATGAGCGTATCTCTTCTCTTCAACCTGTGATTCGAGCACTGGGTGTGACCATTTATTTACCCTTGAAGGTAATAAAGCCTTCTCGCACTGTGACCAGAGATCAACATCCATGGCCCCAAATTTAAGATTGTTCATTCTGCCTCTAACCGCAGAACATTGTGGAGTCCCAAAAATGTGAGCCTATTTCCATGTTGACCAAAGGCCAGAGAGTACAAACTAGCCTCTAGTTCCTTCAAGATTATTGTGCTTCAGCCTCAAACACAAGGTTATTGTCAGCAGGTGTGGCTAATAGCTAGACTTTGGGCTCCAGGAATAGAGAAGTAGATTGTTCCTACCTCAAACAAGAATCTAAGGATTCAACTAAGTTCCACTTCCCTTTATGGAGATAACTTGGGATTCCACACCATTCCAAAGAGTGGTTTCCCTACAGTTTTGGTCTAAGCAAGACTTGTTTTTGTTCTAGCAACAGAATGTTTAACTGTGAATGTGGTCCATGACTTTCAATTGATCTGTTCATTTCCTTGTATCATGTTAATACAGTCTTTTGTCTTATTCCTACCTTTTAGGGTCAGTTGGAAATTAAACACAGGTGAATTTTCAGTATTCACTGGAGTTCCCTCCTGATACTATCCTATGTTTCTCTGTTTTATTATTTTCATTCACATCTTCATGCTCTTTACTATATTTCTAATCCCCAAGCCTTTACCCTGGCGAGAGGTATTTTGTCGTGGCTGGTCCCCAACAGAACATTGAAAGCTTAAGAGTTTCTCGGTGAATGGCTGGTTAAGTTACAGCGGCAGGCACTGGCAGCCTGGGAGATGCAGACTCTGGGCTTGAAATTCAAAGAGAGCCATGAACAGTGTCCCTGTTACTGTTTCTGTCAACTTGACACAAGAGTCATTTGAAAAGAGGGAAACTCAATGGAGAAAATGCTTCCAACGAATTCGCCTGTAGGCACATCTATGTGGTGGGTTTTCTTGATTTGGTAGGGCCTACCTCACTGTGGGCAATGCCATCCCTGGGCTGGTGGTCCTGGGGTGTGTAAGAAAGCAGACCAGGCAAGTCATGAGGAGCAAGCCAGTAAGCAACATCTCTCCATAGCCCCTGCATCAGCTCCTGCCTCAGGGTTCCAGCCTTGAGTTCTTGGCTTCCCTCAGTGGACTATGACCCAAGCAAGATATTTATGCCCAATAAAGCTGTTCCTCCCCAGGCTGGTTTTAGTCAGTATTTTTTATCATAACAATAAGAGAAAACTAGATATACTGTTTACCTGAGACCTTTGGGCTTGTGTCTAACCAATCTCATCCTATTGGAGTGGCTCTACCTGAGACCTCATACTCCATGTCTGTCTCAACAGAGATTTACATAGTGCTTTCCCTAGCAACACCCACTGAGACAAGAGGGGAAATCAGGGCTTGTCACATAGTGTGTTCACTAGTTTTCTGTAGGAAACTAAACAGTCACACACAGCCTCCTCTTCTATCTATAAATAATGATATGCTGCCCTAGAAAGATTTATACTGCTCTCATTCATGTGACCATTAAACATAAATTTAGTGGAATCAGAGATGGTTCCATCGGTAAAATACCTTGCCACACAAGCTGAAGGACCTGTAGGCAGAGACTGCTCCTTCGTTTCCCAGCCACCCAGACCCAAAATAATCACACAGAAACGTATTAACTGCAATACTATTAGGCCAATAGCTTACGCGTATTTTTAGCTAGCTCTTACATCTTAAACTAACCCATTTCTATTATTTTATATTTTACCATGAGGCTCATGGTTTGTCAGTAAGGTTCCAGGGCATCTGTCTCCTTTGGCAGCTATATGGTGTCTCCCTTACTCCACCTTCTTTTCTCCTCTATCTCTGTTTGGAATTCCTGCCTTGCTCTGCTCTGCCCTGTCATAGGCCCAAGAAGCTTCTTTCTTCGTTATCCAATAAAAGCAACACATATACATAAGAACACCCCACACCAAGGACCCAAGTTGAGATCCCCAGCACTCACTTAAAAAGTCAAGTGAGGCAGCCAGTAGGTATAATACAGATGTTGCTGTGGATGTTGCTGTGGTGATCGGGAAGACCCTGAGGCTTTGCTGACCACGGGCAGCCTCTCAGTGAGCTCCTCATCCTGTGAGAGACCCTGTCTTTTTTTTTTTTTTTTTGGTTTTTCGAGACAGGGTTTCTCTGCGGCTTTGGAGCCTGTCCTGGAACTAGCTCTTGTAGACCAGGCTGGTCTCGAACTCACAGAGATCCGCCTGCCTCTGCCTCCCGAGTGCTGGGATTAAAGGCGTGCGCCACCACCGCCCAGCTGAGACCCTGTCTTAAGAAGCAAGATGGAGGAGCTGGAGAGACGGCTCAGCCTCTATTTCCCAGTCATTCAAAGATGCTAACACGTCTTTTGCAGTGAGTATTAAATTAAGAACTGTGTATAAGCTCCTTACACAGAGTACTTGGCACATGTCGGGTATATGTGTAGCAACCAGCCCAGAGACCCGACCAGGCCCAGAGGGAGAACCTACTGGGGCAGAAACAGTCATCTTGAACACGGTAGGAGAAGCTAGTTGGGCTGGCAGGGTTTCTACTAAACCATGCCTCCCAATCGTGATTTTCCAGCTGATGGTCTAGAGAGCACCCCAAGTCCCAACTTCCCCATAGGGGAACATCTAATTATCTGTACCCCCCAAGTCCAAGCGGACTCTAGCACCTCCTGTGGCCAGAAGCCAAGAGGACAAGCCAGGCCATGGGCTGTGGGCCAGGCCTCTGCAAGCGCTGGGCAAAGAGGGCGTGGAGAAGCTGTAGAACCCCATCCCAACCGACAGAAACAGACACCTCTGCAGCCGCCCCTGCTCTGGCCCCAAATCCTTCGCCTCCCTACTTGCCAAAGTGTCCCACGTGGTCAAAAATCAGTTCCACATTGCACGACTCCATGTCCCCTTCGAGGATAGGAATGCCCTGGGCTGCGAGCGCCCCACCGGCCCTGCCCACAGGACGCCCCTGCACCACCCCACCCCCACCTTCCTTCCCAGAAGCCCACGAGTCTTGGGATGGCGGCGCGGGGCACACACCCTGATGCTCCATCGTACATGCCTTCAACTTTGCCGGATAGTTTCCCACACCCTCCACGCTCCTCGCATATCCCCATGATCCAGGAAGCACCAGCCTGACTAGAGTCTTCAAGAGCATCCCATCTTCAAGAGCATCAGCAGGACACGTTTTTGCTTCCTAAGCTGTCTTGCTTAAGAATCCACCGTATAGTGGGTTTTAAGTGCCTCTGCCTACCCTGCCCGCCCCTCACCCCCAACACCAGCACTGTGTTGGTGTTAGGACTGCAGGCCCACTTGGAATTTAATCCCTTTTGCTTTCACACTCCATAACCTTTTTTTCCTGAAGAACATTCTTGTTGCTCAACCTTTAAAATAGAACTTGAGAGCCCGGAAAGATGGCCCAGCAGTTAGAGCGCTTGCTTGGAGCAACCGCTACTGGAGGCTATAACTTTAGCTCCAGGGATTGGTTGCCCTCTTCTGGCCTCTACAGGCACCTGCACTTAGGTGCACACACTCAGATATAGACACATGGATAATTTCAAACGGAAACGAACTGGTGAACTCCCCCTCTGTGCTTGTATGGGGAACCGCAGCCACCGTTAGTTGTTGGGTGTAGTGGTCAATGGTCTTGTCACACCCAGACAATACTGTTTTGATAAGGTCCCACACACACACCTCTGGCCCTTAGAATCTCTTCTCCCTCCCTTCCTCCTCCACCCCTATCCCCCCTCCAGTGCTTCTCTGGCTCATCTACACTCTGCCTCACTCTGGCCACCCGGCCTCCTCACGGGCCTCACCCACAGCCCTCACCCAAAACTCTGGACTTTCACCCTCATTCCTCCTTCTACCTGAAACTTCTTGGCTCTTCAGTCGCTCCACTGTTTAGATGTTGCCTTTGCTCCTCTAACACTAGTCATCATTGCTGCCTGGCCTCTTTTAAATTTTCTTCAACCTGATACACAGGTAATACAACATGTAGCACCTGATCTCACTTCTGTCCTGATACACAGGTAATACAACATGTAGCACCTGATCTCACTTCTGTCCTGATACACAGGTAATACAACATGTAGCACCTGATCTCACTTCTGTCCTGATACACAGGTAATACAACATGTAGCACCTGATCTCACTTCTGTCCTGATACACAGGTAATACAACATGTAGCACCTGATCTCACTTCTGTCCTGATACACAGGTAATACAACATGTAGCACCTGATCTCACTTCTGTCCTGATACACAGGTAATACAACATGTAGCACCTGATCTCACTTCTGTAAGATATAATCTCCATGACAGGAACCACTTTAACACGTAGTAGGTGCTCGATAAATATGTGTTAGACGAACAAATGGGCACAGATCTACGTATAAGAAATTACACAAAACTTAAGCATCTTCCCTAAGAATAGCTGTTTTCCCACACTTGGGTGGAAGAAGGAAAAAGCCTAGCACAAACTTCATTCAGGACCCGACACGGGTCAGACTTCCTAAGGAGGAATCTACTAACAGTATGCTTCTCCTTAGAAACATAGACAGGGTTAACCGGTGGCTGGAAGAGATGTGGGAGGACGCAGGTGGGAAAAGGAGGAGACTCTTTCCCCATGCCCCAGCTTTTATAGTGTTTGTGTGTGTGCAGCTTCGTCTCTGTAGAAGAAGTCATTAAATTGGGTAACTTGAACCCTTGGCAGGGAAGTGTTCTGCCTCCCTGGAGCCAAGTGGTCTCCAGGCCCAGACCCTCCTTGAAGCCTAGTCTTGGAAGCATACCTAGTTCCCCACATGGGACCAACACAGTAGAAAGAAGGCAAAGAGCAAAGACAGTGGTTAAGTTGGTGGATGAACAAAGGCTGGTCTTTCTATGAAGGACCTTGTCCAGAGATCTAGAAGGATCTTGATGTAAGCATTTAGGATCCGGGGCTGAAGAAATGGCACAGCAGTTAAGAACACTGACTGCTCTTCTCGAAACCAGGGTTTGATTCCCAGCATGCACGTGGCAGCTCACGATAATGATATTGACAAAAATGGCTCCAAAACAAAGAGCAGGTGTGAAGATGAGAGATTGTTATGACATTTCTTTCTGGATATATTCATTACAGATGAGAATTCAGGAATGAGGTGCACTAAGCCTTCTGAAGGACTTGAGTCTGTACGGGGCATTCTCAACCACAGCACCAACCTGCCTGGGCAGTGCTCTGATGGAATATCTCTGCAAACTGGGTATTACAAAATTACATATGAAACAGTGATGGCTTGTGATATAGGAAGGCCTTCTGTATATGTGTTGCTTTTATTGGTTAATGAATAAAGAAACTGGCTTGGCCTGATAGGGGAGAGTAGAGCTTGGGGGGGGGGGAACTAAACTGAATGCTGGGAGAAAGAAGGCAGAGTCAGGGTGATGCCATGTAGCCACCACCAGAGACAGACGCACCGGAACTTTGATGGTAGGCCATGAGCCTCGTGGTAAACATAAATTAATAGAAATGGGATAAATTAAGGTGTAAGAGATTTTTTTAGAAATATACTAGAGTCATTGGCCAGGCAGTATTTTAAATAATATAGTTTCTGTGTGATTATTTCAGGAGTCTGGGCTGCCAGAAATGAACAAGTGATCTCTGACAACAGGCCTGGGCCGATACTTAATCAGTCCACTTCCTTCATAACATACGCCTTGGATAAGGATCACCCAGTAACAGCAAAGCGGCAAGTTAGGAGTCCCTGACTCTGACGGTCTGAGACAATTAAGTAGGATCATGACTAATTATGGTAAAAAATGGGACCAAAGCCAGGACAGCTCCTGAAGAGCCTCCATATGGGGTTCAGTTTGTATTTTCATTTTACACTGTAAAACCACATGGTGGAATGAACAAGCAAGCAAGATTTTACAGAAGCGAACATGGCAGTCGGCAGAGTGTTAGGGGCAATGACCCATGGTTATAGCTATTACTCCAGGTCATTCTGCCCCAGGTAGCGAGGGAAGTCATGCTTGGCAAATGGGCAGTGCAAGCAGTGTGCTGGCAAAACTATGACAACCTGACACACATACTCGGGCTACCTGAGAAGAGGGAACCGTCGTCGATAAAATGTCTCCATGAGATACAGCCTTAAAGCATTTTCTTAAGCAGTGACTGATGGGGGAGGGCCCAGCCCTTTGGGGTGAGGCCACACCTGAGCTGATGGTCCTGGGTTCTATAAGAAAGAAGGCTGAGGAACCATGAGGAGCATGCCAGTATTTGACAAACATTTATAATTTATATTAAGTTTCCAAGTCAGTTATTTGGAAAGCAGCTGCCAGCTATTTGGAAGCAGGTTGATAGGGCATGAAAACTACATTTGGGGAGTGTTTCCTCAGGGCCAGCAGAGAGAAGCTCTGGTACAGTTGGGAAGCAAGGATGCACATCAGTCTGGCAACAGAACCTGGCAAATAATGTGTAAGAATCTCCCAGGCAGTACTGGGTTTGAGGGAGTTGTGAGGTTATGGAGAACAGCCAATGCCTGACATTGTGTGGTAGGGTCAGAGTCTCCATGAAGAGAGGCCAGAAGAGGCCATTAGTGAAGATGCTTTGGAAACCCCAGGAGGAAGGGCCATGGAGGTAAGTTGAGGCTTGGTCCCGCAGAGCAAGGCTGGAGTCTCTGAAGAGGCGGGAGAGCCCATTGATGAAAGGGCAGCCTCTGTTGCAGTTGAGACCCCAGGCTATTAGAGATGCCAGGACCATGGGACAAACTACCAAAGGCAGGTTGTAGTCAAGCCAAACCCAGCCCACTGAACAAGCTCTGGATGTTGCAGAACACAAAGCCAGAGAAGCGGAACTGCCCAAGCCCCTTGGAGCCCAGGAGTTTGTGAGTGAACCCCAGATGCCAGACACTGAGATTCTTAGACTATCAGATTTTGGGTTTGCGTTGATCTGATTGTAATTGTACCCAGGGTTCTTCTCTTTGGGGGTAAATAAGTATTTAACTTGATTTTTATTTTACAGGAACACATAGTTAAGAGACTTCAGATATTGTAAATGACTTTAAACTTTTAAAGCATTTGAGTTTTTTAAAGACTGTAGTATGGGAATAGTTTTTCTGGTAACTTTTCTTATAGCCTACCTTCACAAACTGAATTTTGCCTAACGTCATAACCAAGCTAACCATGTTCTTCAAGACCACTTAAAGCTATGCACTGTGGGGCTGGAGAGATGGCTCAGAGGTTAAGAGCACTGGCTGTTCTTCCGGAGGTCCTGAGTTCAATTCCCAGCAACCACGTGGTGGCTCACAACCATCTGTACTGAGATCTGGCGCCCTCCTCTGGCGTGCAGGCATACATCGAGGCAGAATGTTGTATACATAATAAATAAATAAATCTTTAAAAAAAAAAAAAAAAAAAAAAAAAAAGCTATGCACTGTGTATTCTGCTTCTTTAAATTTAACTTCTCTTTAAGAAAAACAGTGCGATCCACCTTACTCTGCGCAGACTCCTCCTGTAATCAACTTTTGCAAGCTAAGCTGAACCCACAGCTTTAATCTTAAAGCATGTTCCCTGGTTCTCCCTCACAACCCCTCCACGCCCTTGACTCATAACAGTGCGCTTGTACGAGATTTAGTGATTAGACCTAAGAGCCCTGCTGAAGGCAGCAACTTTTAGGCAACGAAGGCGCTGGAACTCGCATGTAGATTGATGGTGTCTGCATATGGGTTGCTTGCTGCTCTTGGTCAGGGAGACCAGAAAATCATCTTCTCTCGTAAAACTCATGTACAATGATGATTAAGACAAAGTCCTCCATCCCTTTCTCATACTATGGTTAATCTGCTGTTCAGTAAATAGAAATAATGGCCCTTGGTTAGGGCGACTCTTGGCGAAGTGACTCCAGGAGCCTGTCTCTTTTACAAGGCACTGCCACGCTGCACGACTTTTAAAGTTATCCTGTGTTTTATTTTGTGATACTGACCTGGCATCTGGGAGGATAAACAAGAAAGGAAAGGTCATGGTTTAACAGTGATGTGTTTGTGTCAAGTGGACAAGGAATCAATTGTGCGATTTAGTTTTTGCCTGCTTGACACGAACTAAAGTCACCCAAGCAGACAGACTCTCAACTGCGGAACCGCCTCTATAAGATTGGCCTGTGAGCATTTCCAGGGAGCGTTTTCTTGGTTGATGATTGACATACGAAGGCCCAGGCTACTGAAGTCAGTGTCACTCCTGCACAGGTGGTCCTGAGTTACATAAAAAAATGCAAGTCGACTCAGCCATGGAGAGCAAGCTGGTAAGGAACTTCCCTCCATGGCTTCTGCTTCGGTTCCTGCCCTGAGCTCCTGCCTTGACTTCCCCTCGATGGAGGACTGGAGGCTGTAAGATGAAATAAGCCCTTTCCTCCCCCCACGTTGCTTTTGGCCAGTGTTTTTATCACAATAGGAACCAAACTACTAGAGTGAGACAATAACTTTCCGTTATCTAAGTCACCCTCCTCTGTGGAACTTTTATTGCACCCCAAGACACCTAAATGTTTGATTCTGGGATGTGGAGATGGCAGAGAAGCTGAGAGTTCTGCTCTTCCAGAGGGTCTGAGCTTGGTGCCAAGCATCCAGGTTGGGTGGCTCACAGCCACCTGTAATACAGCTTCAGGGAATCCGATGGCCGCAGGTGGCATCTGCAGGCACATGCACTCATGTGCACATACCCATGCACGATACATATTTAAAAATAGTAAGATAAATCGTTTTAAAAAGAAATATTTGATCCATAAACAAATAAAAATATAATTTCCTTCTGTTTTCATACAAATGATTATTCAACTCAACTATCCATGCTCTAACTGGAAAGATAGCCCAACTTAAGCATTGCATTAAAAAAAAAAAAACTTCATGATATTGTTCAATTATATGAAGGTACCGCAGAAGTTTGTTATCCACATTTCTACTGCTAAACATGTCGACTGCTTCCAAACTTTCATGATTATAAATAATTCTACGATGAATGACTTTGTCATAAAAGAAATGGCATGAGTATACATGAGAGTTGTTTGTTGTTAAATTCCTAGAAATGGGTTGATTACTGAGGGAAAAGATGCTCACATCTGTAATGTTGGTAGACATCGGCAAATCACCCTTTCTAGTCCGTGTGCCGGTTTCTACTCTGTGCAGTCCAGGTTTCCACTTTTCTGACTTTCTCCTACACCCCATGGTAGCAAACATGGGATCTGCTGAACTGACATATAGAAGCTCACTCCTTTATAGCCCTCTTTCTTATTTTCCTGTGTGTGAAGTTGAGCATCTGGCGTTTTTAAGAGTCTTTTTGTGCTCCCTTGCAGCTCGTGTCTTTTTCTCTTGGTTGCCGTTTTTCTTATTGTTCTTGCAGTGCTGGGAGTCAAGTCCAGGACCTCTTGAACGCTAGGCAAGGATGTTGCCTTGCACTACATCCTCACCTCCGTTACTGTTTCATAGCGGCTTCTTTGGAAGAGAAAATCAAACCTTTATGAGTAAGAATGATACACCTTCAGTCTGTGGTTTGAATTTTTATGGTGATCTTGTCATAATGAATTTTTTACCTTTACGTAGTTAATTTTCTCAAAGGTTGGTTTTAAGCCTTCTGGGTTTCCTGTAATACTTAGCATCCCTTCTCCATTCCAACACAAAAGACCACTGTGCCTTCTTTTATCTCTCTTTATTTCATATATTTAAGGCTTTGATCCATCAGAAACTTACTCTGGTACAAAGTATGAGACATGATCCAACCTTAATTCCTGAAACTCAGTCATATTGTCCCTATATCACTAACTGAAAAGTCAGTTTCTGTCCTCTGATTTGAAATGCACCTTTATCATACGCTAGGACAATAGATTGTACCAAGTGATACAGTTATGTCTGAGAATTTCATACTCTCCTCCACTGAGCTGCGTCTCATAAGGCGATGCTAGACATGCAAGTCATCATAGTTTTATAATAGGTTTATAAGCTTTATTAGAGTGTGGGTCCCACACGCCACAGCACAAATGTGGAAGTCAGGTGACAACTCGCATGAGTCCAGTCTATTCTTCTACCATATTGGTCCCTAGGAATAAACTCAAGTCTTTCAGGTTTGGTGTATTAGCTGCTTAGTCATCTTGCCAGCCATTATTACAGGCTTAATATCTGAGCTAGTTTCCCCTCCTCTTTTCGTGATTTTCATGTCTCTTCCTGTCCATTTTTGTTCACATTAGTGTGGTAGGCACTGTACTTGGTCTCAAAGCATGCTTTGTAGAGTCTTCACTGAGAGTGCATTAAACTGATGTTGACACGTGTGTCACGTAGACTCTTTCTAGTCAAACGCTGAACTGCCTAAGGCAGCTCAGAGTCGTGGCTCTGGGTTTCCTGGTTGGATGTGGGGAGGACAGCGTCTCTCTGCGTGGCGGTCTGTTACCCTCATTATCCTCACACCACCAAACACAGATCATCTGCACCTGCTCTCCCAGCTCTCAGGAGTGCTTAAGAATAGGTTCTAGAACATCCACACTCCTCTTAAATTAAACCTGCTTTGTCTAAGTTCCTCCATTACATCTTCTAATTACTTAAAAGAATATTTATATCTCCATATTTATATTTCATCAAACAAAATTGCTTCCTATATTTTTTAACATGATTTTTCAGATGATGCTTAAATTTTGAGATGTAGTATCTGCAAATAATAATCATATTACCTCTGTTTAATGTCTAATTTCCTTTATCTAACTGAATTTGGTAGCACATGCAGCCTACTGTTAAGGGGCACGAATTGTTACTAGACATCTCTTCCTTGCTTCTGTCTGCAATGGAAACATATATTATTTCTCCATTCTGTTCATTGTTGGGCTTTATGCTGAAATAAACGCATGTACTCATGAATGCAAGTGTTCATCTGTTGCTGGTTGACTTCATCTTCCACCAAGAATGGATATCAACTTTTATCAAATGTGCTCTTAGTTCCTATGGAACAGAAATAATTTTCTCCTCATAATAGTAGATGTCCCGATTGTGAGAAATCCTTTCAATCCTGCAATAAGCCCTAACTGTTAATGCTATGATTCTGCTAATGTGCTGCTAAAGTCTCGTTACTGATAGCTTTATGCTGGACTTTGGGGCTGGTATTCATAGCTGAGCTTTGGTCTACGATTGCTAGTGTAGCCATTATAGCATATAATTTCCAATATTATTTCATATTCCTATAAAATAATGTCAGTTCCTCTTTCTGTGCTACTAAAGTAGCACAGAAGTCATCTGTATTTCATGTTGCGGGAGCGCCTTCTGCTCCTTCAGCCAATAGCCGCTGAGATACCAGCCCATTGGGGCGTGGTCTCTCTTTCTTAAAAATGCGGCCACTTCCCTCCACTCGCTCTCTGGCTTCCGGCTCCGCTTCTGACAACTAGGCTCCCTTCCTGATCGCGCAGAGGGCTGTTGTCTGGGACGGTGATCTGTAAGTTTTTCCCCTTTAAATAAATAACCATTCTATTAATCATAATTCCAAACTGGTGTGGGATTGTTTGTGATTTATGCCATCAATTTCACACAAAAAAAATTCCCTCTTCTTTTAATTTTATTTTACCGGTGCCGGTGTTTTTGCCTGTAACCGTGTTTATGCATCATTTGCATGGTTGGTACCTGCGGGACTCAGAAGAGGGCACTGAATCCCCTGGAGTTACAGACAGTTGGAAGCTGTCATGTGAATGCGGGCAATCAAACCTGGGTCCTCTGGGAGAGCAGACAGTTCTCATAACCACTGAGTCAACTCTCCGGCCTTCCTCTTTTTTTTTTTTAAATTCTTTTTCCTACCGATGATTTTAGTTAGGCATGAATAGGTTTCAACTGCCTCAGACAAAGATGAGCTTATTCTTTCAAAAGAAGCTTTATAATAAATGTACATGACCATTATAATTATCGGGTATTAAAATATCATAAATGAGGAAATAATCATAGAGATGCATAAAGCTCTCTAGGCAAAATTATCAACAAATGTAACTTATAAAAAACAAAAAATAAGCAACTGAGGCTAAATGTTCACAAGAAACTAGTTAAAAGCCGGGTGGTGGTGGCGCACGCCTTTAATCCCAGCACTCGGGAGGCAGAGGCAGGCGGATCTCTGAGTTCGAGGCCAGCCTGGTCTACAAGAGCTAGTTCCAGGACAGGCTCTAGAAACTACAGGGAAACCCTGTCTCGAAAAACCAAAAAAAAAAAGAAAAAAGAAAAAGAAACTAGTTAAATAAATTATGGGTAGTGGGTTGGAGACATAGCTCAGCAGTTAAGAGTACTGCCTGCTCTTCCAAAGGTCTTGAGTTCATTCCTAGCAACCACATGGTGGCTCATAACCATCTGTAATGAGATCTGGTGCCCTCTTCTGTCCTGCAGGCATACATACAGGCTGTAAACTTACATACATACACTGTAAACATAGTAAATAAATCTTTAAAAAAAATAAATTGAGAGTGCTTTCTATATAATAAAACACAATGTAGTATTGAAAATGACATGTTGGTATAGAGATATATACACTCCTCAATTTTCCGAATGTTTGGTAATGTGAATAATGAATAGAATAATAATAATTATTATGAATAATACATAATTTCTAAATAGAAGCCATAATATAGTTGAGTACCAACATGAAAGGACATTCACAATATGTGATAATGTGTGGTTCAGAAAAAAAAACATGATCCCAGTTTTATAATGTGTGCTCCCACATGGGTAGGTTGAAGGTGATTTTGAGGGGCAACTTAATTTGGGGTGATAGTATTTACATTTTCTTATGTTTATTTCGCAGCTTTCAGGAGTGACTAATAACTGTTTTCCATAAGAGGATGGCCTTTTACCCAAACAACTGAAAATAGGGTCCACACAGATTTATAAAATAGCAAGTAACCTCATTCAAAGAGCAGCAATAGTGCACACTCTGAGAGACAAGTCGGCCAGGTTGACAGCAGCTATGGGGGCGAGGGCTCAAGGGCCCCAGGCATTGCCTGGATCTTTTTAGAGTCTGTAGGAAGAAGGGGCCGCACTCACCCTTGAACCCTCTCTCCCTTCAGTTGCTTTTATCCCGGTATTTTATCAAGGCATTAGAAAAAGCAACTGCTGCAATCGACAATTTTAAATACACAATGCAGTGCCAGGGAAAGAATGCATACAGCAAGACTAAAATGGAAATAAATAGATTTTCTACATTCTATAAAAAAAAAAAGCAGCAAAACTAACCGCAAAATTTCAACATTTGTTCTTCATAGTGTACGATATATACGCTGTCTTCTTTGGTAATGTGTTTAAAAAAGAAAGAGAAGAAAGAAAAAAGCAAATTGATGACTTTTTTTTCTATTCAAGAAAGGAGAAGAACATAACTTTATTTGCAGACAACCTGATCTAATTATGCAGAAAACAGTAAAAAAAAAAATGTTACATTTAGAAAGCCATTTGATAAAGGTGCAGAAAGAAGAGAAATATTGGGGTCTCTGGAAATACTAGTTGTTTCCAAGTAGATTTGAAGTCGGCATACTCACAAGTCTGAAGAAGTTTCCAGCTCGCAGGGATTGGGTGGTGGGGGGAGAACCTCTAAAGTTGACTGATCCAGCAACATTTCATATGTTACCAAAGCAGGATCCCAGAATAAGGAACCCGTAAGTACCTGGGTTCCTTCTAGAACAACTCCCTTGGTTTCACAGGGGACCTTATAAAACAAAGGACACTGCTGAGGGCAGTAATGGGGCCTGCAGGGAATGCAAACAAGGACAGCAGCTGCAGCAGCATTCGCGCCCCATAGACTCCAAGGAGCGCATGTGTGCAATCGCTCTGCAAACTGAGCCTTTAAATTGTAATGGTAGATAGTCCTGAAATCATGAATTTATTCAAGTTGTCAAAATTCAAAATATTTGTGGGATCCCATAGTGATTTCCTCCCGTAGGTGAAGGAAGCCCAAGACTTATGATGGAGAAATGAACGAGGTTAGAACAGCGCAGCACAAGCCCTATTAACTGCTATCACGGGGTATTTAGGACTGGTCTTTAACGGAGAGCGGTTGCGCATCTCCTCCGAGGGGGCTGCCTATAACTAATGATTGCCCGTGTTGCCTTGTCTCCAGTGGGAAAACGAAACAATCAACTGTGTGAAGATTTTTATCTTTGTAGGCAAAGTTCAATTGACTAGAAATCCATTTTCTGAAAATCCCTTAGGGCCTGTAAGAGACGGAAATGCACATCCTCACTGCCGCAGCACTGGGTGGCGGAGCTTTGAAACATAACTGTGCCGTGGGGGAGCAACTGCTCTCAAAAATTCCGTGGCTCTCTGAGCTGTGGGACTGTGAAACAGTCGACCGTTTCCAAAACGCATGAGCTCGGCGTGGCTCTGTTGAATGGAAGGGTCAGAACAAGAATTGAGAATACGTCTCAGAGCAGGTCCTGGGGGACTCACGGCTTGAATGTGGCCAGCTGAAGGCCAGAGGCCACAAGCACGTGGTGCTTTAGAGTATGTCTTCTAGAACCGTGGTTTATGCAAGTATACCTCTCTTGGAACCTTTAGAATGGGAAAGAGCAGGGTGCTTTGAAAGGTTTATGAAAACATTGAATATAGAGGAGGGATTTCCTTCCCAGGCATTTGAAACTGCCACCTTCTACAGTCACTGCTCAGAATGAGAATTAGGTCTGTGACCATGGTGGGTGGAAGAGCCTCTCATCCAGGACCCCTTGTGCACATTAAGGGTCTTGTCAAAGTCCACCCCATCTTGTAGCAATTAGCTCTGCAACACTTGAGTAAAAAAGCGAGTTGAACTCAAGGAAGAATGTTGGCGCTTGTGGCAGACCCCATAATCTCATAAGGAGGGGCACTATTAGGAGGTGTGGCTTTGTTGGAGTGGGAATGGTCTTGTTGGAAGAAGTGTGTCACTGTGGGGGCGGGCTTTGAGATTTCCTATGCTCAGGATACTGCCCAGTGTTTCTGTCGACTTCCTATTGCCTTCAAGATGTGGGACTCATAGCTGACATCTGCCTGGGTGCTGCCGTATCCCTGCCGTGATGACAATGGACTGACCCTCTGAAACTGTGAGCTGCCTCAAGGAAGTGTATAAGAGTTGCCATGGTCATGGTTTTCCTTCACAGCAATAGAAACACTAAGACAGCATTTATGCCAGGTTGTAAAATGATGTCTTCCCATCCCTACAACTTAATTCTTCAGTTTTTCCCAAACCTTCCTTCCTTCCTTTCCTCCCACTAATACCTAACAATGTCCCTTCTCCCATTGCTATCCTTGGCATAGATGGTGACATATAGCTCACTAGGTCCCAGGGTCTATGGTCCACGAGGAGGTGAAATGACCCCATCTACCCAAACTCTACCCTTCCAGCCCAGGGGGGCTCTCAGCCAGTGTTAAATGAGTGAGTCTCTCAGGAACATCCGCGAATCCACCCTAAGAATCAGCACTTTGCTGGAACAGCTTGCCAGCCTGCTTTCAACTCCTAAAAGAAAACAAGAAAGATGTATTGTTTTCATTTCATGTATGTGTACCACATGCATACAGATGTCCATAGAGGCCAGAAGAGGGCATTCGGTTCCCGAGACCTGCAGTTGCATGCAATTGTAAGCCACCAGATGTCGGTGCTGGGAACCCAACCCCGGTCCCCTAAGAGAAGGGTAAGTGTTCTACACTGCTGAGCCATCTCTCCAACCTTGTTTCGCCCCCTTTTACAACAAACTTCCTGGCCATCCATCCACCTTCAGACCCACATTTTAGTCACCACTCGTGTGGCTGCCTCCACTCTCCAACCCCTCGGGCTCCACTGACCTTTATTTTTGTTAAATTTTGTGTATTTGAGTATTTTGCCTGCGTATACATCCTCTTACCACATGAGTGCCTTGACCTGCATGGCTTTGAATTTGACCTAATTGGGACAGACAGCAGGGGAACAACGAAAGGACAGGCATTCACACATGCACGCGCATGCACACACACAGAGAGGGGAGAGAGAGAAAGAGAACCAGGACCGGGTGTCCTGTGTGTTCTGATGGAGACACACCAGCAGCCTGGAAACTCGTTCATTATAAGCCTCTGAACGAAGAGGTGGGTTTATTATCCATAGCTGACAAGGAAGGGGTAGTTAGTTCAGCTTGATAAGAGGTCTCTCAAAAGTCTCAGGAAGGGGCTTTGGTTGGGGTTCTCTGCATATACTGGCTTTAGCTTAAGGTAATCACTCCTAACATCTGCACACTAGAGGAAGGCTCTGCCATTTCCATGGGCCTGCGGCCTTTGGGGTCCTTGACATGGCTCTGCTCATGTCAAGAACACACATTCTCTCAGTGCCTCATCTCTTTCTCACAACTTATGAGATGTATGTACATGAATGCAAATGTGCTTATACAGAGAGAGAGAGAGAGAGAGAGAGAGAGAGAGAGACGGAGACAGAGACAGAGAGGGAGGGAGAGAGAGAGGGAGGGAGAGAGGGAGAGGGAGAGGGAGGCAGGGAGAGAGAGAGAGAGAAACAGAGAGAGAGAGACTGTGGTAATTTGAATAGAAATAGTCCCCATAGGTTCATGTATTTGAATGTTTGGTCACCAGGGAACGACACTATTTAAAAGGATTGGGAGGTGTGGCTTTGTTAGAGGAAGTGTGTCACTTGAGGTAGGTTTTGAGGTTTCAAAATCTCATGCCGAGCCCAGTGTCTTCCTCTCTGTCTGCAAATCAGGATGTAGCTTTCAGCTCCTTCTCCAGCACCATGCCTGCCGTACCTGCTGCAATGCTTTCCCACGACAATGACAATGGGCTAAACCCCTGAAACTGTAAGCCAGTCCAATTAAATGCTTCCTCAGAGTTGCCTTGATCATGACCTCTCTGCACAGCAACAAAACAGTGACTGAGACACAATACACATAAATGTATTTTTACTGGGGCTTTAAGGTTGGCTGGTTGTGTTTTTATTTTAAACATCAATGTTCTCCTGAAGTTTATTGGAGTGAAGATAAGGGCATGTATGTTCGATAGTGATGCTGCCCAATATGTCTTCTGCACAGATTCCAATGCCGGTTTATCGTGTACTACACTTCTTCATGATGGAGAGTGAATCCAGAGCTCATCCTAACTACAAATGCTACCGCTGATCTGTACCCTGGCACTCTAATGTGTGTGCGCGTGCATGAGTCTGTGTGTGTGTGTGTGTGTGTGTGTGTGTGTGTGTGTATTATATTAATGGGTATGGGTGTACATGTGCATATGGAGACCAGAGGACAGCAGTGGGTATCTTCCTCTGTGCAGCTGAGTTTTACATCAGCTTGACACAGCTAGAGTCATTTTGGAAGAGGGAACCTCAATTGAGAAAATGTTCCCACCAGACTGGCCTGTGGGCAAGATTTTGGTGCATTTTCATGATTAATGATTGATGTGAGAGGGCCCAGCTATGCTCTCCCTGGGTTGCTGGTTCCGGGTGCTATGAGAAGCAGGGTGAGCAAGTTGTGAGGAGCAAGCCAGCCAGCAACATTCCTCCATAGCCTCTGCATCAGCTCCCGCCTCCGCGTACTTTCCCGGCACTCCTGCCCTGACTTTCCTCAGTGATGGAATGTGACGTGGGAACATAAGATGTTGTTTTCGGTCATGGTGTGTAATCCCAAAAGCAGATCTTTACCTGAGCTAGTGCTCCATTGGACTCTATCTTATTTTGAAACAGGGATCCTCATGAACCTGGAGCTTGAGCCATTTTAATTAGAATAACTAGCCAATTGCCAGATGGTGGTGGTGCACACTTAATCCCAGCACTCGGGAGGCAGAGGCTGGAGGATCTCTGTGAGTTTAAGGCCAGTCTGGCTACAAGAGTTAGTTCCAGGACAGGTTCCAAAACTACAGAGAAACCCTGTCTCAAAAAAAAAAGAAAGAAAGAAAGAAGGAAGGAAGGAAGGAAGGAAGGAAGGAAGGAAGGAAGGAAGGGAAGAAAAGAAGGAAGGAAGGAAGGAAGGAAGGAAGGAAGGAAGGAAGGAAGGAAGGAAGGAAGACAGAAAGAATAATTAGCCAACAAGTGCTTAGCAGCCACCTGTCCATCAATCCCCCAGGGCTGGAGTTACACCCACGCTGCTACACCTGGATTTTACCCGAGTGCTAGGGATCCGAACCCAGGTCCTCAGGCTTGTGCAGCAAGCACATTGCCCACTGATTCACGTCGCCAGCCTCTAGCTTTACTCTTTCAATTATTATTTTCTTTTTTTTTTCTTCAAGACAGGGTTTTTCTGTGGCTTTGGAATTTTTATTATTTTCATCAGCTATGTTTTTTTTAAAAAAAAAAAAACAATCATTACCAGCTTTAAAACTTCCCTTTGAATCTGCAGGGTGATAAAACAGAATTAATTACGCAAGAGTAGGGAGCATATGCAGACACGGTAACTTTTATTTTAATAAAAGGTATCCAAAACAGTTTAAAAATGAACTGCCACAGCACCTTTTTTCTTTACAAAAATAAAACGTGAGGCTGGGCGGTGGTGGCGCACGCCTTTAATCCCAGCACTCGGGAGGCAGAGGCAGGCGGATCTCTGTGAGTTCGAGACCAGCCTGGTCTACAGGAACTAGCTCCAGGACAGGCTCTAAAGCTGCAGAGAAACCCTGTCTCGAAAAACCAAAAAAATAATAATAATAATAATAATAATAAAACGTGAGGGAGACCTGTTTTTTCTAGCCACGTCATTAGCTCTGCGTAACTGTGCTGGATGCCTGCTCACCTGCGTCGGTCCCCTCGCGAGAGCAGCCATGTGTCACCAGCGCTCCCTGCATTCACACTGGCCTGCTGCAGAAAGCAGCTACCTACGTCCCACTTGCCTCCTGTTGCTGCCTTGAAGTCCCCACCAGAAGTGGCTCTGAGCTCATGGAAACTAGATCCATCCATGGAAGGTACTCTGAAATGCCAGCCTTACGAGTTTCTCCTGTCCCTCCTGTGTCCTGTGACTGCCCAGAAGACACCGGGTGCAGCCCACAGAAGAATCTAGAACGTGAATGGGCCTAGGAAGAAGACAGTGTCAGTGAGAGCTAGACTCGGCGCCATCTGTTTGGGGAGTGTAGCCAGTTACCCTCCCCAAACACCCCTCTCTAAACAGCAACTGGAAAGTCTAGCTGAAAATGCCTCGCGGTCTAACGCTCAGATTAAAGTGTGCAGCCAAACTTTACACAGGGAGCTTGGAGTGCAGTATCAAACTATGTGAATATCGGACACAAAGCAAACGCTTTAGAGAGACCAGGCTGACGTTTTGGGGTGTGGATAAACATGAACACAGCCCACACGGAACACTAGTGGTCTAGTAGATGTCCTCGGACGCTCTGGGAGGGCTGCCGAGCACTCTGGGAGAGCTGGGGTTAGCTGAAAGGAGTAAGGGCTCCCCTCTCCTGGTCTAAAAAGGACACGACCCCTCAGAGAGTGTGGTGCCTGTCCCTGGAAACTGTCAGGTGTGGGGACAGGTGACTCAGGACTGAGGAAGCTAAAGGTGGAAGGTCACTGGGGACTTTCAACTGAGGACATTGGGACCAAGGACCGCTGCTACCTTATGATGAGTCTGCACCTAGAAGACTCCAGAGCTCTCTTGGGGGAAGAAACGTTGGAGAATCTACATTACCTGGTTTCAAAAATGATTGTAAAGCTACAATAATTAAACAGCAGCGAGTAGATTAGTTAACAGAAAAGACAGGGGTCCCAGTGCAATTCAATGGGATAAAAATATTTTCGAAACTCAGGGCTGAAACAGTTGGATAGCCATATTCATAAAACGAATAAGAGGCTGGGTGCACCGTTAGCCCCAACGCTTGGGAGGCAAAGGAAGAGCCATCTCTGTGATTCAAGGTCAGCCTGCTCTACTTAGCAAGTTCATGGACAGGACTTCATAGTGAGACACTGTTTCAAAAGAAGAGGATGAGGGGGAAGAGAAACTCCACTCTCCCTTCTCACCCTCATACTGTCTGTACAGACTAACCAGAAAGCAGCCACAGACTTAAATACAAGAGTCAGATTTATAAATCCTTAACTTTTAAGATGCATCATTATTGGTGTGTGTGTGTGTGTGTGTGTGTGTGTGTGTGTGTGTGTGCGTTTGAGAGAGAGAGAGAGAGAGAAAGAGAGAGAGAGACCTTCCACCTCTTTGTGGGGTCCCTGGGATGGAACTCAAGTCACCAGGTTTATGTGGCTAGTGCCTTTACCCACTGAGACATCTCACCAGCCCCAAAGTTTAAAAAGTTTAAAGATAATTGTTCTACTTGTCTACCTCTAAGAATAATGTTACAATTAGCACCATGGCTTGAACGAACTCACATTTATTATCCACTAATCCCGTGGGCCGGGAGTCTGCTCTGATCTCCACGGCTGTTGTCAGGGTCTCCTGCAAGGCTCCAGTGGCTACCACTATTGGAAAAATCAGCTTTTGCAGTGACTGAACAGGACTTCACAGTGTGACCCTCAGCTCCTAGATGTCACCCCATACCCTTGTCATGTGATCACCCGCGGCCTCCAGCAGGATGTAGGATCTAACTGCCATCACCCCATGTGATCACCCACCATCCGACCATGTGCACACGTTGGCTGTGCTGTATACTGCTGCCTGGAAGCAAACCACAGACCCCACCCACACTCGAAGTCAAAAAGCAACAGCATAATAATGGGGAAAAACACAGTTACCCTGCCCTGTGTCTGCACAGGACTAACTGCGGAATGAAAATAGGCAGAGGAAAAAATACTTCATCTGGTCCGACATGCATAAATTTGCTTTCTCGTCGCCTTTCCCGGGGTGATGCTGCTCGGAACCCACTTGAACACCATTTACACTGTATTCTATATTGCAAACATCCCAGAGATGAGCTGGAGTGCACAGGAGATTGTGACAGACCTGCGTCTCCCTGAAGGTCCTGGAAACCGAATTCCCAGGGCTGTGCCAGGGGAAGATAGCTAGGAAGCTGCTTTCCTGTGTGAAGAGGAGTACAGGCCCACGCAGACATTTCTCTGCAGACGGCCGCTGTGTGCGCTGTCTGCTAGTTGCTCTCCCGCGTGTGGCTTTATCCCCCTGCTCTTGCCCTGGCTCCTGAGAGGAAGGGACAGGCACACAGTGTCGGCATCATCACACACACAGGGTCCTCAAAATCTGGGTGAAGCCGGGCTGTGCAATAGAAAGCGCACAGCTTCCTGGAGCTGGCGTTTTCGTTATCATGAGCCAATATGAGGAAACTGCCAGCCTCGTGCAATGGTAGGAATTGCTGTAATTTATAGGTGCTAATAACCTTCAGTACTGTGCTGTAAGTGGGTACGTCCAACAGGAAACAGAAATGAAGATAAAACATCAGAAAACCTGTGACAGTTATTTCTTTGCATCTATTGAAATGTCAGGATCCCCCTTGACTGCTGTGACCCCAAATAAGGATGACCACAGCCAAATCTGCATGCTCCGACAGAGGTCTCTTCACTAACCACCTTCCTCAGGCCGTCTCTCACTTAAATATGATTTCTAGTATGAGTCTGGTTATTATTAAATAAACTGCACTGGTGTCATCTGCATGTAGTAATCATTTCAGCCACAAGGGGGCAGAATGTGGCTGTGTATGCTGTTCTTTTACAAAGGGAAGAAGTATTATTACACCGTAAGATACACTGTGTTCCAGCCATAGTTTTAATTTGACTTTTATTTTCTACATACTTGAATTAATTGTATCCTTTAAGGCAAGAGAAACGGAAATCGCAAATTCTTTTGGGAAAATTTTGTTCTTAGCCTATAGCTGGCCAAATTAGCAGCTTCATTCTCTCCTTAAAACACCATGATTCATCCGTTTTCTGGGAGTCATTTCCTGTGAATCTTAAAGAGGGCTTACGGATCTAAATTGCTCTGCATTCCTAATTCTTGCTATGCTTCCTGCAGGCCATCAAGTTCATGGGCTTTATTATAGCCTTGCAAATTAGTAGAAAAAATTTACTAGCCCATAAACATTTTCTTAGTTTCATCATAGTCCTGGGGGCAGATTGGAAGCCGCTCACTCAGCTGTAAACCGACGGCCCTTACGCAACCAGCTTCCCGTTTCTGCTCCTCTCCTCAGGAGGACTTTGCGGGAGTCTGGAAGCTGGAATGTGTGAGTCCAAATGAACCCATTGCGCAACACCTCCCGTAGCCTAAGGCAAGAGCAGTATGCACACAGACTAACTTCAGTGAAAAATGGCCATTACCCCAGCACTATGCTCTGAGTGTCTGTGTCTCTCAAAACTCATATATTTGGGGTACTCGGGAGATGGCGTGGTTGGTAAAATACTTGCCACACGAGTATGGAGACCCGAGCCCAGCACCCAGGACGCACGTGAAGATAGATACGGTGCTATGGAGCTGTTTTCTGGGCACTGTGGAGGCTGGAAGGCAGATTCCTGGGGCTCACTGGCCGGCCAGCCTCGCTGACTTCCAAGTCCTAAGCCAATGAGAGGGAGAGATCCTGTCTCAGAAAATAAGGTGAACGTGAACGGTTCTAATAGAGAGAGAGGGTAGTGGGGGATGGGCCAAAGCCAAGAGGCCCAGTGTTCTCAGGTCTGTGCTGTATTTACTTATGTGATCTGACAGAGAGTCATGACGCTCGGGGCCCACAGAAACTTCCGGGAAAGTGTCTCCCGTGAACAGCTGGTGCTGAGCTGGCCCGAAAGGTGATCACCGGGGTTCTTAACCAAGCCCAGCTAAGCATTCTGAGCAATCAAAGTTGGACCTGAAGACCCAAAATCTGAGTGAACACGGTGGCTCATGCCTGTGACCAAGCACTTGGGAGACTGAGGCAAGAGGATCGTCACACATTTGCAAATCAGCTGCAGAGTGAGAACCTGCCAAAAAAGGAAAGGAAAAAGAAGGAAGGGCCTTTGTTTCCTCCTAGGCAAAGAAAGGAGTCACAGGCCAACCCTCACGGCCACATGGACTGAGGACTTAAATGGTCCAAGAAATAGAAAATGCTATTCTAAGTGGAGAAGAAAACAGCTATTGTCTAACAGTTAGGTTTAAAAGAAAGATTCTGTATAAACAGTCAACAGCTGTTTCAGCCTTCGTTTTTAAAGCGGGGTGGGGGGGAACGACTCGCTCTTTCAAATGTGGTTTTTGTTCAGAGCCCAGATTTTCTACAGCTAATTTCCAACCCAGAACTAGGGCCCGGTTCAAAGTTTTATTTTGAAGATTATAGACAACAGACTCAGTCAACCAGAGAGGTCCAGACAGAGACGGCAGCTGCCAACTCCTCTGCACCAAGTGGGGGGCAGCATCTGCATCGAGCTTGTGTTTGAAGGACACAAAGTGGGGCTCCCACTTCTCAGAGAGCGTCAGGAAGCCAGAACACTCGGCCGCAGAAGTGAGAAAGAAACAGCTCTTCAAGATGGTGTCCGAGTCCAGCTCCTTAGCACCGTCCTTATAAAAAGCCGTCCTGCGGGCTCTAATGAACGCCCCTCCAGCAAACAAGAACAGGGTAGAGGTTTCCATAAGGAATGCTCATATGAGAATTTGCCAGCTAAATCCTATAATTGCAAAGTCACGACGAGGTCCTTCCTATAAACAGAGTTGGGGAGAGCCTTACCTCTTCTGCTTTGCTAGGTCTGTCAATGCTCTTTATTCCCCCAAATACCAGACTGTCCTTCATAGAAGTCTTACACTGTCAGTCATCTCTCTCTTCCTGCCTCTCTTGAAGTGACATATGCAGATGTCCTTACAGGGAGAGACGGAAATTTGAACAGTTCTCTATCATTGTTTTCTTTTCAAACATTTGACCTGAGGGCCGTGACGCTGGCCATTATGCACCTTGTCACTATGTCTCGGCATTATGCACACACAGCATCCACTCCCACAATTGTGGCGGTCCCTGAAGGCTGTCCTGCCACGATATAAAAATGCTCTGACACACAGTGTGGTTTTAGTGCACAGCTGGGCTCCCAAAGAGCAGAGAAGCTGTCCAAAATATAAGAAGCAAGCAGTCAGAAGAGATCTGGGAGGGAGGGGAGATAGAAGGCCCCTTGTAGCGAGCCCTGGGCCTCCCACAAGGTACGAGAGCCAGCGTTTTCCTCCTTAAACCCCAACCTTTGAAGACGACCAAAGCAACCTTCCGCATTCTGAAGACACTTGTGGATCCTTCTGGAGTAAATGCCTTCACTCACGACCTCAAGTCTCCTACGGACCATGCAACTTCAGTTCTGAGTCAAAGAACGCTGAATAGCAGGGAGAGAGGAAAAAAGACAGAGTTGAAAAGAAAGTCATTAGACGTATCTGAAAATAACCCACAATCAGACATGGAGAGATGAGAAGCTAGAAAACGCGAAAGAGGATTTAAGACCTGGAGGCTGAAAGGACACACTTGCGTAAAACATGCACAACCTGGTCTCCAGGAGACAAGGAGAACAGAGGAAGGGCGAGATTCAAACCAATGAGGAATAAATGAGTGTCCAGAACTGACCAGGCCTGTGAGTCCAAGCGCGCTGGAAACTCCACGGGCCCACACTGAACCATGAACCTCCATAAGTCGTTGCCCAGACTCATCGAATTAAAGCTGCAAAATGGCCAAACTCAAAAGGGAGATTTTAAGGAAAATAAAAAAAAAAAGTAGATCTCCTGCAAAGAAGACAACTGGACTGTCAGTGGGTGCTGTTTCAGAACCCAGAATACCGTGCAAGATCTTCAAAGCAAGAGAGCAAACACTCAGCACTAAACACAGTGCACACCTCCTTTTAAGAATGAGTGGGAGACAAAATTTTGAAATAAGCATTATGTACGGACAAGAAAATGAGCAATCTAAGGCAGTGCACGGCTTAAGCTTCTCCTGAACACATTCCAGGAGTCTTTTTATGCGAAAATAAATTTAATAGGAGGTTAACATTTACAGAGTTGAGTGACAGGCTTCCATGTTCCCTGACGCTGGGAGTTCAGGAAGCAGCTGAGTGACGGGCGGTTGAGAATGTCGGAGAGCAGCAACCACCAGGAGCTAGCGTCCCGCTCTTAATTACTTCCAGCGATGTCTGACTTTGAGACTCTTCTTGCGAGCTGAAATGTTTGTCTAAGCCATCCTGTGGGCTTCCACGTGCTCAGCCTGACTAATGCACTAGACACAGGTCACAACATGCGAGGCTAGGGAAAACAGTCTCCGTCCTTAACGACCATGTTTCCTTAATCCACATCCTCTGCTCCAGTTTGCCCCAGCCTCCGTCTCCCAGGCTTATTCCCTCCCCCCGCCCGAAACCTTCTGTTTGATTTTTTTTTTTAAATCTCCACATTCACCAGAGATCTCTCATCCTTTTCCTAGACTCTCTCGTCAGCCGGCCAGATCATGTGTGAGCCCAGCTGCCAAGAGAGCCGGAAATAGGAGACCCCGGAAGAAGAATAAAGTGGAGCCGAAGCAACATGAGCAAGGAGATTTTAAGCTATGCTTTTCATAAGGAAAAGGTGGGTCAACCCAAGTTGGCTTGAGGATAAAATGGACAAGGCTATGGCTGATGATAACTACAGTGGCTGGGAGGTCGTAGCTCCGTGTGGCAGCAACAAGTGATTAACACAAAGGACAGACTGGACAGTGCACAGGGTCTTGAACGCTCAGGACCCCAATCCGCAATCGCCATGCCAACGAGAGAACTAAGGGCTGATCTTCTAATTCTCTGTACTTTGTGCTGCTTCTGCGATACTGTGTGCTTATCTGTGCAAAGGGGGCTGTATTTATTTTAATTGGTGGGCTGAAAACACGATGATGGGACCCGGGAGACCTGTGCACCATACTTAACTGTTATAGAGCACTGAGCTTTGAAATGTTCCCTTTTTGATTCCTGCTAATTTACGTATGTAGAGAACTGAGAAAGGTCTGGAAGTTTGTGGTGATCAGGCTCGGCCATTAGCATCACAATTTTGTTTAGTGAGGTCCGGGACAGTAACATGGCAGTAACAGGCTGTGCTACAGGGTCCCTGAGTCCTGTGGGTTTGAGGACCCTGGTTGTGTTGTTTGATATGGGGGAGGCTCTTTATCTATCTATCTATCTATCTATCTATCTATCTATCTATCTATCTATCTATCTACCTACCTACCTATCTATCTATCTATCTATCTATCTTTCTATCCATCCATCCATATATCTATCTATCTATCTGTCTATCTATCTATCCATCCATCCATCTATCATCCATCCATCTATCCATCTGTCTGTCTATCTATTTATCTATCTTTCTATCCATCCATCCATCCATCTATCCATCTGTCTGTCTGTCTATCTATCTATCCATCCACCCATCTATCCATCTATCTATTTAACCACCTACCTATTTATTGGAGACAGAGTTTCACTGTGTACACCTGGATGACCTGGAGCTCACTGTGTAGACCAACGTGGCCTTGAACTCCCAAACATCTGTCTCTGCCTCCTAAGTGCTGGGCTTAAAGGTGTGCACCATCACACCTGGCTTACTTGTTTTATTTTGTCTTGAGTCAGGGTCTTACTATGTTGTAAGAGCTCAAATGTCTGGGCTTGTGTCAGCCTCCCGAGTAGTTGGGACAACAGCATGCATCATAGTTGCCAGCTCACACTTAAATAGTTTTGAAATATTTAACTTTTTTGCAATCATGTTCTATGTTAAATATTCTGCTGTAAAGCAATAGACAAAGATATGGAAATTATATATAATTATATATTATTAAATATCTATCTGTGAAAATAAGTAATTATTAAATACATATTTTATATGTAATATATATTATATATGAGTCCAAAGAGGAGGCAGAAACCTCACAGTAATTTCCACAAGTGAACTCTGAAGAGTGATTACCAAGGAACTGACAATAGCAGGAATAGGTCAGTGAGACATCAGGGAGCACTAGAAATATCAGAAGGGCAGTTTGCATCCTCAGCTCCAGTGCCCAAATGGAGCCTTCAAGATGGAGCCCATCTTGTCCCAGGCCTCATGGGTAGAAAAAGTCATGAGGGTTGACCTTTCCATAAACCCACTCTCTGGAGTACCAAAGGCGCTATCTGCTGAAACACTGTCCAAGGGGTTACCAGGGAAGCTGGCCAAGGGGTGGCACCCTCCCTTGGCAAGCTTTGCAAAGCCTGCAGCGTTCCAGCATAGGTCATTCGCTGGTAGGTGCCAGGGAGGCTGCCCACAGGAAAGCATCCTGGTTGCCGGCACTGTGAAAACGTTTCAAGGTAGCCCCTAGACTAGAGAGGGAAGCTCTCCTCCCCGTGTCTGTCCAGGACCACTCTTGACCCAAACTGGTTAGCAAAGGGTCCTGACCTTGTCACAGAGCAGATACTGAAGGCTGGGTCCGGAACAGAGATAATAAACTTACCACTGCTCCAATGGGTAGCTTAGGGGCCTGGGACGTATCTAGTTATCAGAAGAAACTGCAAGGTGAGAGGACATTAGAGCCACTACAGCCCCTAGCAGAGGTCCTACCCTGACCTAACGGTTGCTCAGGGAGAACTCTAGATGAGGTAATGTCTATATGGGTATCAAGAAAGTCAGATGAAAAGTAAAAAAAGCAGACACTCAAGAGAGGTAGTAATTTATAACCTCTACAACCCTACTTGGCTTGACAGAAGTAATAATAATAGTGTTCGGAGGGTGGAGGAGGGACAGGAAGTAATCCTGCTCTGACTTTGGCAGGCTGCAGTGGAAGGAAGTTGAGCACCATCAGCATTTCCTGAACACCCACCAACTAGGTGCATCTGAGGCTTTAAAGCAACCAAGACAGATAACAAATGCCAACTGCCAGCTGCCGCCTCTGCTGCCCCCAGCCCAGCCTCTTCTTTCTCACGACTTCAAGTCCCCTTTGCAGAGCCATGCCTACTCTGTTGCTGTAGCAACATACCAAATGGGGCATATGATCAATGCTTTGGCCAGAGGGTGGACACGAGGCTGAAAGTTTTCTCTTGAGATTGGTGCTTGTTTTCTTTTCATGGAGCTGAAGCTCCGGTTCAGGGCTCTGCATATGCTGAGCCAATGCCCTGCCATCTACAAACACCCCCAGCCCTTTCTGAGACATTGTATCCTTAGGCTAAGGACCCAAGAAGTAAGAATCAGGGCTGGGCATGTAGCTAAGTGATAGAGAAACAGATTGCACGGTTAGTTGTGGGAGATCCTGGATTTAGTCGCCAGCAAAAAGAGAGGAAAGAAGGAAGAAAGGGAAGGAGGGAGGGAGGGAGGGAGGGAGGGAGGGAGGGAGGGAGGGAGGGAGGGAGGGAGGGAGGGAGGGAGGGAGGGAAGGAGGGAGAACAATAGAAGAAGAGAGTCCTGCAATGTCCGGCAGCTAAACAACTCCTGTGTCCTGGTTTTAGACTTTCCGTTACCTACTCTTTGACAGCCCGTACCGTGAGCCCAGGCTCTGAACTACCTATTAGTTGCACAACCTTGAACACATAAATTGCCTTTACGGGCCTCCATGCTCCCATCTGTAAAGTGGGGGAGATAATAATACTTCACAAAGTTGAGAGGATTAAATGAGTTAATATATAGAAGATTTTTAAAAGGCAGAGCCTAGTGCATAGCAAAAGCAGTCTGAATCTCAAATATTACTAATATTTGAAGACAAAGCCTAGGTGCTGCTGGGGGCAATGAGGCATGCATGCAGTTCCGGCACTAGAGGGCTGGAGTAGGAAGCCCAGGGGGTTGAGGACAGCCTCAGCTACATAGTTAAAGTCCAACACGAGCTATAGGAGACCCTGTCTCACTAAAAAAAATCAACACAGAAAAGCAAACATCAACCAAGCTGCAAAGCCTTCAATCTGCAGCAGTAACCAGCCTACAAGCATGCTGGTGCAATATGGCACAAGGCGTGGGAATAACCAACTGAGATCTGCTTTGATTTCAGGTCCACTCCATGAAATGGAAGCTATGACGTGGGAAGGAACCACTGCTTGTATGGTCCAGAACCTGAGACTAGATAGCCAATGACCTACCGGGAAATCAAATATTACCTTTCTGCTAAAGCAGTGGTTCTCAACCTTCCTAATGCTGTGACCTTTTGATATAATTCCTCATGTTTTGATGACCCCCCAACCATAAAATTGTTTTGTTGCTACTTCATAAGTATAATTTTGCTATTGTTATGAATTGTAATATAAACATCTAATATACAAATTCTCCAAGGGGGTCGAGACCTACAGGCTGAGAAACACCAAGCTAAAGGGGTATCGCAACAAAATGAGTTCTAATGCGCTTCTGCTATAGTTTAGATCACTGTCTTGCTCAGCCATCATCAGAGAAGCTTCCTCCTGCAGCAGATGGGAGCAAACACACATATACACAGCGGGGCCATGTGCAGAGAGAGACTTTGGAACACTCAGCCCGATGGAATGTCTCCATCAAATCCCTCCCCTCACGGCTCAGGGAACCAAAAGGAAGAAGAGGCAGAAAGATTGTAAGAGCCCGAGGGGACGGAGCACAGACGGAGATTGACGCACACAGCAACTCCCAGAGACTGCGGCAGGGTCTGCACCTCATGAGGTCCCAGAGCTGAGAGGAGAAGCAGACACCATCCTGTCCCTGTCCCTTACCCAGAAGCTAGCTCCAATTGATAGCCACTACAAATGAGAGATTAGTGTTCTCCAGGAGAGTCTAACTGGGTAAACAAACCGCTCTTAAGGGTAGGCGCCTACCCAGCAGTTGGCCAATACAAAACGGGCGCAGTGGCGTCTTCATCTCATAATGCTGTGTTGCAGCTTTTTATTTCTTAACCCTTTGTGTTCTTTGCATATATATTATGGCTTCTGGTTTTGTTGGCTTTTGGGGTGGGGGGTCTTGTGCACATGAATGTGTGTGTGTGTGTGTTTGTGTGTCTGTGTCTGCGTGTGTTTCTCCTTTAACTCCTTTCCTTCTGTTTGCTTGTTTTGTCCTATTCCAATCTGCTTGTTTCTGTTGTTGTGCCCCATTTTATTTTATTATTATTCCTTGGAAGGCTGAAAGGGTGTGGATCCAGACGGGAGGGGAGGTAGGAAGGCTCTGGGAAGAGTTGGGGGAGGGGAAATGTAACTAGAATATATTGTAAGAAAAAAATCTATTTTCAATAAAAGAAGAAAAAGTTAATACATAATATCAAGACCCCTGGGGTCACCTATGGGCATTCCCATGCTCTTGCTGAGCAGGACCTTGGGCTCTCACAACCACTCCTAAGGGACACCCCAGCACAGAATCCTTCTGTGTGGCCCGTGAACGCCACCAGTCACATAGGACACCCGGCTCCCTCTCCCATCATCAACTCTGGACAAAAAGGCCCAAAGCCAAACAAGTACTGGTCCCCAGGGAACTGATCCAAACAGCTCGGGGCCTGGCGGCACCAGTGGAAGGGCTTGAAAAGACAAACAAGTCACAGGCTCGCCTTTGTCACCGCTGACCCCGCTCACAGCCAGACAGCAGTGGAGGCAGCAGCGGGAAGAGAAAAACGCCTTTCTTTCCCGGAGTAACCGAATCCAGTTGTGAACTGAGGTTGTGTGTTAGTGGACTGTAAGAAAGAAGAGTGTCTTAGACTTGCCTGTTCCCAGATGAGCTATCTTTTTTATTTTTATTTTTCCTGTTAACTCCAGCTAAGCAGGATCCTGGAGCACCCCTGGGCAGTATAATCCTCACACACACACACACACACACACACACACACACACACACTCACACACCCAAGAGCTATGCTGGGTGGGAATCCTTGAAACTGAAAACTGGCCTTCTGGATGGAGCCTGAGACAAGCCCTCTGGATACCGATTTCTGCTCTGAGTAGCTCTGGGATGGCTTTTAAACAATTCAGTTCTCAGAAATGCTTTAGATTGACTTTATCTATATTCCCTTTTCAATGGAGTTCCTTTGTCTGATTAACTACGTTCTCTGGGGACTCCCTAAGGGACTTGGGGTGATTGGAATAGCTGATCGGGATCAGACTCGGTTTTATCTCTTCTTGGGGCTATTGCTGCTTGCTTTACCGTGAAGAAATGAAGTTGTCCCTGTTGGGGCATCATCTGCCACCCACGTCAGAACAGCAGGCTTCACACCACCCAACTGCAGCCCTGCCCTGGGGCCCTTCATTCTTCAGTCTTCACGGGAAACTCTCAGCAGAGCCGGCTCTGCATGTTTTTCAAGATGGTTTTGGTGGTCCTATGTCGGCAAAATGCTCTGCACAGCCAGCTGTAGATTCATTTAATACCAGTGAGGTTTCTTCCTTAGACAGAAAAACAAGGGTCTTGGGTAACCATTATGTTCACAGGATTCTGTGTGTGCAGACGCTACAGCCTGTGGCAGTCCCTCCTGTGTGGGCGCACATATGTGCTCAGTCCTGTGGCTCCTCGTCTGGTGAAGGCTTGGCCACCTACATCACTCAAGGTGTGTGGCACAGGTAAACATGTCAGATCTTAGTAGAGTGACTATTTGCTACAGTGTGGCAGGGTACAGGGTAAGCCTCAGGGCCACAAGGTGGAAAGGTATCAGTGACATAGGGCACAGTGACTTCCTCAGCCTGATGGTGACAGGAAGACACAGTTCTTTCCTCCTGTGGAAAGGACCTCCTAATCAGACCTATGACAAAGCCACTACAGCAAACCCATAACAACGAACAGGGGACACAATAACAGAGAGTGTGGGAACCCCTACCTGCAGCCCCTGACCTCTGCTCTCCTATCCCAGTCCTCTCGGGGACCACACTGAAGCCAGGGAGTGATGGAGCCTGTGCTGGGGACCACACTGAAGCCAGGGAGTGATGGAGCCTGTGCTGGGGACCACACTGAAGCCAGGGAGTGATGGAGCCTGTGCTGGGAACCACACTGAAGCCAGGAGTGATGGAGCCTGTGCTAGGGACCACATTGAAGCCAGGGGATGATGGAGCCTGTGCTGGGAACCACACTGAAGCCAGGGTTGATGGAGCCTGTGCTGGGAACCACATTGAAGCCAGGGGGTGGTGGACCCTGCAGATGCACCATAAAAGTCATCCTCCAGGGGTATGAGCAGTACCAAGAATAAACTGGTAGGGCCAGCAGGAAAAAGCCGGCCTGCGTATAGTGTCTAAAGCTGCTAGTCAAGTGCCAAGCACATATATATGCCATTGTCCCCTGAACACACACAAGGACAAGCACATATATATGCTATTATTCCCTGAACACACACAAGAACAAACACATATATATGCTATTGTCCCCTAAACACACATAAGGAAGTGGGATGAGCAAGCTTGTTGGCACACCGAAGGAAATATACCCATAGCAGTAGGAAGGTGATTAAACACCAGTAAGCTGCTAATATGTGGAGATTCTCAGAGGAGAGAGGGCTCTGTGACCTGGATAAGCAGAAAGGGTACTGTGGATGGCATAGAAAACTGGGCCTTCATGGGGCACACAGTCAGGTCAGCAGAGAAGAGAAAGGGTGGGAGGCAGGAGTGAACTCTACATGAAGAAGTGGCAATCCAGATTGTCACCATAGGGTGTCAGGGTGACACCATGAGGTGTCAGGCCTGGCCGTAAAGGACAATGAATGTCAGCCATGCAGTATGGGAAGCGCTCGCCTGCAGCAGGCAGGCATTGGTCCCTGGTCTAAAGAACAGTAGGGTCAGTCTGAGGAGGACAAACCCAGAGGTCCCAGCCAAGGATAAATGGACCAGTGAGTGAGGAAGGAAAGACAGACACATTAGAAGTGAGAAAGGACCAAGAGCTGGTCTGGAAGATAAAAAAGAAATGGGGCCACTGACCTTGCCAGAGACCGAGTTCAAAGCTGGAAAATTACAGCAATCATACGCCAAGGCCTCCTGAGGTGGCCTGTGTTCTCTCCAGGGACCAATCTGCCAGTGGACTGCAGCACCTCAGGAGGAGCAAGCGGTTCCTGGAGCTCCTCAACACTGAAATCCACAGTGAAAACTGCCCCCGAGGGAGATGAGAGAACAGCCAGACTGATACCCCAACCTCCTCAGGCCTCAAAGGGACCCAGGAGGTTCCAGTCACAACCCCTGTCTCCACACAGGCAGTCTAGAGTCAGGATGAAAGATAAAAATTTCTAGTGGCCAGTGGAGCTCGAGAGATGGCTCAGGGGTTAAGAGCACTGACTGTTCTTCCAGAAGACGTGGGTTCAATTCCCAGCACCCACATGGTGCTAAGAACTGTCTGTATCTCCAGTTCCAGGGCTTCTGACACCACCATATAGATAGATATACAGGCAGGCAATGAGCCCAAAATAAAAATAAATTATAAAATTTTCTAATGGCCAACAGGTCAGTCCTGCCTGCATGATTGCTGGCTATGACACCTCATGGCCCCAGAAGGAAATCAGGCCACCCCTGTGTGGTCTAGCTACCACCTGTCCCCTGTCGACTGGCCTGTGGGCCACAGCAGGAAGTGAGGTTCCCAGGCAAGCGTTCCTCCCGGGCCTCGGAACCCTTGTGGACCACACTGACTCCACTCTCTGATGCTGGAGGATGATGAGAGCGTAGAAGAGAAAGGCAGCACTGAAATCTCTTGATTTCCTAGAGTAGAAACCAAAATTTGAAGACAATTGATTCTTCTGTTGAAGGGCTGCAGGGCTGTCAGGAATGTTCGCACCTCCCAAAAACTGAGCACCCAGCCGTGCTAGAGCTTGGTGGGCATGGAGGGTTAAGTGACCTGAGAGACCTCAGTGCTTCAGGGCCCATCAGAGGGTCGAGCATCCCCCGCCTCACCACAGCAAGCATGGCCTTTCTGTCACAGCTGAGGAGAACAGGAGGCTGAAATCAAGATGACGCTGTGACACCCGCTCCCCAAGACCTTGGGAGAGAGTTCTTGTCCTTCCAGCCTCGGGTGGCATCAGGCCCTCCTTGGCTGAGGCTACATTGCTCTTATTTCCACACAGGCTCCCAGAGTTCCCTCCATGTCCTGTCTGCTCCCATCACTGGATTTGAGGCCCACCTGGGAAATTCAACTGAGTTCAAAATCCTTCCTTATTTCTGAAAATACTCTCCTTCCTCATAAGGTGACACTCAGTCCCAGGACCTAGAAGCAGACATAGCTTCCTAGGGACATCGCTCCACCCACTACCTGTCCCTCCATCCTCATCCTCCCCTTCCCTGTGGGTTCTCACACTCTGAGAGCTACGGCGAGCTGTCTCATCGCAGGGAAAGAAAATGTTACTCTCTTGTTATGCTCCATCCTTCCCTGAAACTGCCTGTAGCCCTCTCAGTGGCCTGGACAGCTACTTCCATTTCTGATTTACCACACACCTTTTTTCCTTACAATTTCAAGCAATTTGTTGTGATAAATGTGTCAAGCACAGAAAAGTGTTCAGACAAGGATGCAGCCTTTTGATGTCTGTGAGTTTCCTGCTCGCCTTTTAAATAGCAAAAATGACGTAAGTTTTCCACTGTGACTGTTCGGAGGTGTGCAACTCAGTCAGATTGGGGTTTGGGTTTGGCTGTTTTTGTTTTTTTTTTTTTTTTGGTTGGTTGGTTGGTTGGTTGGTTGGTTGGTTGGTTTTTTGAGATGGGATGTCACTATGTAGCCAGGTGGGCCTTGAACTCAAGGTCCTCCTGCCTCAGTCTCCCAAGCACTGAAGGAAACACAGGCCTGTGCTACCATGCCAGGCTGCACTTTTGAATACTTTGTTAGCCAACAACTCAGTTAGACTAAAGGAAGACAGAACTGTAGCTCAGTGACAGGACTTAGCTGGCATGCACAAGGCCTGGGTAGAACTGGTGAGTTATTGGCAAGTAGCCAGGTCTCACAGTGCATGTCCAGAACCCCAGCTCTTGAGAGCTGGATGAAGAAAGTTTGGGGTTCTAGATTGTTCTTGACTATATCATAAGTTTAAACACAGCTCGGGGTACATAAATCCCATCCTAAAATAGCTGGAAAAATAAAACCTTTGTGCCTCGGCTTTGGCGCTCACCACTTCACTTCCCACTGGATTTTCTCAAGGAGCACAGCTCTTGGTTCCTCCTCAACCTTCATGCTCCTCAGGGAAACCTTCCCCGGTGACCACCCCCTTCCTAAAGTCCCTCCTTGCCGGGACTGCTCTCTTTTCTACCGTTTCTGTAAGTGTTCCCTGACTCTCTGCTCCCCAAACCAGGACTTTCCCAGTTCTTCTTTGCTTTTGTGTTTTCATGGATACCCCTCCTCTGGTCCAGTCCTGGTGGTCTCCTGCTTCGAGCTGCCTTCTGACCATTGGGGTGACTCACGAAGACTTCAGACTTGGGGTGTCCGGAAGGGAAAGTTGTGGTCTTCCCTTCCAAACATGTGCTTCTTCCAGTGTCCCTAGTCGGGACATGACACCACCACCCTCTCAGGCAGCACCAAAATCTGAATGCCATCTTTTGCCATCAGTGTTTGCCCAGACCCTGTAACTTCATCTCACCAATGAATGGACTGCTAGAGCCCAGCTCCAATTCACGTGGTTACTGCTTGAGGTGCTCTACGAACAAAGCTTGGAGCCGGTTCCTAGTCGCCTGCTGCCCGACATGAGTCCTTAGCTCCCAAAGGCCTCAAACAGAATGTGTGCTCTCTGCACGGCTCCCACTACCCTCCTCCCCTTTCCCCATTCAAAGAATGGGTCCAAAGTCTTCCAAAAGACCTCTTCTGTTAAAACATGTGCAACAAAATCAGAGATAGTGGTGGAAGTCTGCCAAATTCCAGAAACTGGAGTCATGCACCTCTCGTTTCCTGTGCCAAACAGAAAAACACACCCCAGATTGTTCTGCTCCTGAACCGTCTGCGAATGGACCTTTGTTGCCTCACCAGTGTAGAGCGGAAACACCTCTGTTTGAAGATACAAAAGTTGCGTCGCTGACTCACTGTGGGAGGTGTGAATTGTCCGAAGGACAGCTTCTGGAAGAGCGGAGGCGGTTTCAGATAAGACGAACTCCGTCACTCCACCCCGGCAGCTTCGCAGACGCCAGGCGCGAGCTCCTGGAAGCTCGGCAGCGCCAACGGTGTGTGCTCGAATTCAAGGGCAGTTTGGGGGTCATACAACAACAAAGTGCGCAAGGGCTCAGCTGTAGGGGCTTCCTCGTGCTTGTTGTGCGTGTCAACGTCCAGTCTTTGGTCTTACCAGGAGATGGCATCAGAATGCTTTCGAGTCCCCCTCCCCCACCCTCGCTAGGCCAGCCACTCCAAAAGGCGTTCTTTCAGAAAACCAAGGTGAGGCGCCCCCTAAAAAGACCCAAGTGGTCTTTGTTCCTGTCTGGGCCGTATCTGAAATTCCATACTTTGCTTTTGGTATCTTGTTCACTTAATCCTGTCCTGTCCCCAAGCCGCTGAAGTTTCTGAATTAGACCCACACAAATTAGACCCCCAAAATTGGTGTTCCACACATCCAGGTTCTGTTACCGAGAAAGGCGTTCTGACCAAACCACTTCAGTTTCAGTTCTGTCCCTGTGTTAAAATACGGAGAAAAGTGATGTAGGGGATAAATGATGTAGGGTTTGATTTAGCTCACGGTTCCAGGCTATTCCAGGTTATAGCCCATCTTTGTGTGGCAGTCACTGTGGCAGGAACTTGAGACAACTGACCTCGTCCATCCCGAGTCAAGAAGCGGGAGGAACAAAGGAGCACATGAATAACAATGCTCAGCCTCTGTTCTCCAGCCTATATACAGGGGTGGGATCTCCTCCACGGGAATGTTGCCACCCACAGTGGGCACACTTCTCCCCTCACATGCCACAGACTTGCCTACAGGCCAGTCTTATCCATAGAATCCCTCACTGAGACTCTCTTCCCAGGTAGTCCTCGACTGTCAAGCTGACAAAACTATCACAGCCACTTGGGGAGAGATCCTGGACACACCTCTAGTGACACCGTGGTCGCCTCCTTCTCATCTCTAAATGACAGTGTTAACGTTACTTTGCAGTTGTTGTGAGAATTAAAAATAATTGTTTGTATGTCAGGGTTTCCAATTTTGTGTTTTTATGGTGTGTGTGTGTGTGTGTGTGTGTGTGTGAGAGAGAGAGAGAGAGAGAGAGAGAGAGAGAGAGAGAGAGAGAGAGAGAGAGAGAGATGCTTTGTCTTTGTGTTGTTTTCTTTGGTTTATTCTGTGTGATGGCTATTATTGGTTGCCAACTTGACTACATCAAGAATGAACTAAAACCCCAAAATGAAGGATGCACACCTTTGAGGAATTTTTGCTTAATTTGAAGTGGGAAAGATACATTTCCAATACGGATTTTGAGTTAGGAAGACGTATCTTTAATCTGAATCTTTTGGGCTGGAAAAACTCGCTTCTAATCTGGGCCACACCTTCTGCTGGAAGCCTGTGTAAGGACATGGGAGAAGGAAGCTTTTTTTTCTTTGCCTGCTTGCTCTCACCTAGCTTCCAAGTCCTTTTCTTCACCGGCATTAGAGACCAATTCTTGATGACCCCAGCATACACTGAAGACCAGCTGAGACATCCAGCCTCATGGACTGAACAGCTACTGGATTGTGTCTCATTCATAGGCAACCACTGTTGTGTTAGGTGACAACAGCCTGTAAAATGGTCTAATAGATCCCCTTTCTATACATAGAGAGGGGTTCAGTCTGTAAGTTCTGTTACTCTAGAGAACCCTGACTAATGCATTTTTTTTTTTTGCCTGTTTGCTTTCTAAAGAGAGAAAGAAAGAGGTGTGGAGTTGGAAGGGTAGGGAAGTGGGAAGGAAATGAGGGAGGGAAATCAGAATCAAGACATATTGTGTGAAAGAAATTATTTTAAATAAAAAGTATAATACTCCAAGAGTCTAGTTCAGGAGCTTAGCCCTAAAAGGAACATGCACAGTGAAATAAAAATAACTTTAAATATCAGAATTATTTGCAGAAAAATTAAAGATACACAACCCAAAGATAGAATTGCCCAGTTCCTGACATCACCCATGGGACACCTACAGATTGCAGATGAGCAAAATTACTTTACACAGCGTAAATCTGAGTGAAAACTTTGAAGGCTAGGCTGACCTTCATTAAGAATCCTTTGTGCTCATAAGACGTATTTCTTTAAGAAAAACAAACAACTGTCTTAGACAAGTTAGTGTATGTGCTTCGGGTGTGCCCTGGGAATGTGCCGCTGGGGTTAATCTAGGTTCCTGTTTCTTTCATTTCCAGTCACTCCTTTGGGTCTGCCTCTGGTGACTATTCCCACTGGGAAAGATTATGCACAGAGAGTTATGTGCAAGGGCTCTCACTGCACTTCATTTAAAATGACAGAGAGTTGTGACATCAGTGTTCCCAAAATGTGTGCATGATGTCCCTTTCGTTTATATACTCTTGTATATATTCATGAACAGTCATCTGAGTGCTATAAATCCTACACTTATATAGGTATTATATATCTGTCTTACACGTGACCAGTCTGAGAGGAAACACAAAAGTGTTCATCATCATGGCTGTTTAGGAATGGATCATGGCGGGTGAGTATTTCTTGCTTGTTTACAAGTTCCAGTTTATTTTGTAGTGTGTATTACCCGCAGCGTGGAAGGGGAGATAAATTAATCAAGTGTGAAAACTTCAGTTGGGGTGTAGCTGGGCTGTGGCTGGCCCGTTGCTAAGTACATTTCCCAGGAGAACAGCTACGTACTCAGACCTCGCCCTGTCCTCAGACAGAGGCATCGCCTGTGACCCTCTTGTGGGTCCAGCCAAGACTGCAGCCCTCAGTGCCTGATGATGATCCCAGACCTGAAAGGAAGAGCAGAAACTCCTCCCTACTTGGTTAAGAAAAGACGAGAAACCCATGGTGCTCACTGGACCAAGCCACTTTCTCCAGTTTTCCTTGCTGGCAGAGAGGCTGTGCACTAAAGAACAGCACCAAAGGCACATGCACAAGCACAGGTGTCCCCGGAGGCCACCAGAGGCTGTGGTGATGATGACTGTGGTCTCCCGAGCTGCTAATGAACACCTGTTCACAGCTGGGACCGAAAGCAGCAAGATAAAACCCTTTCTCTTCTTCTTTCCCCGTTCCTCTTCCTCTTCCTCCACCTCCTTCCAAGACAGGGTCTCCCACCTTCAAAGAATTTGCCAAATAGGCTAGGCCAGTAAGCCCCAGACATCTGCCCGCTCCCACCCATCAGCACTGGGCTTACAGGTCTCCACACCCAGCTAACTTATGGGGGTTCTGGGAATCAAAATCCAGACCTTTATGCTTGCACAAGTGCCTTACTGACTGCCCAAGCCCCCCAGTCCTTAAAACATCTTCATGGATTTCATTGATTTCCTATTATTATTTCTGGTGTGTTGTGCAAAGTATGTCTGTCAGAGTAGCAAGGTCATGACTGACAGGTCCTTTTTACACCACGTCCAAACTTAATTCTGATCTAGGTTCCTCCCAGCACCCCAGCTCCATTTCTGGAACACCCTGGTCTCTCCTTCCCCTTAAAGACCAGTTGTTCTCCAGTATGGTGCTGAGAGGGGAGGCCAGAGAGGAGACACAGGATTGTTCAACACGGTTACACAGTTGCACCCCAACATTGGTTCGCTGGCTTTCTACAGAGATCTTTGTGGGGTCCTCAGGAGGATTCCCAGGGCAAATAATGGGGAGTCCAGGTTTAGCTCCCTCCAACATCCCTACCGCTAAATGTAGGCCCTACAGACACAGGTTCCTCAAGAAATGTGGGAGAACAGCCAGGGACAAGCATGGGCTGCTCCCTGTGGCCAGTCGGCACTGACACGAAGCCAGCTAGGTTTGGCTGGTCCAGGAACTCTGTTTTCCAATCTCATTTCCTCCTTCTCCAGGTCCTGCCTGCGCTCTGAATCCTGCGCTAGTAAGGCTGCAGTTGCCTTCCAAGTGGGTTCTGGGTCCACACCCTGGTATTTGTGGACCCCACTCCCGGGGGCTGGGGATGTAGCAGAAGAGTTAAACTTATCTAGGCCACAGAGAGGGGTGAGGCACTAAAGCCATTTCAACCGGACCCAGGGCACCGAGTTCAACCCTAGGGCCACAATCCCAGCATCCTTCAGTGAAAAGAAAACAGAGCAATCCCCATCTTCTGGTGCCCCCGGGAACAGAACCAACTGATTCACACCCCCGCATCACATGACTCGGTTACACGTCTGTGTTCTTCCCAGTTTTTCTAGGTAAACGTGTGGGTGATTTGACCCGCATACGTCACCTCTTAGGAATCCCACATTTCTGGCCTGAACACTGGCCCCCTGACGGACCTCATTCTTGGGTCCAAGTAGCCAAAGGCAACAGAAACTGCCTCAACCCAGAGCCCATCCATCTTCCTTTTCTACATGAGTTCTTTCATGTGGGTTCTGGGCCCCAATGCCACCCGGCAGCAAGCACAGACCTTTATACTCTTACTGGTTCTGATAATATTCTTTTCAGCCTGAAGTTTATCGTCGCCTTACAACTTGAGTATGGCAGCCTCGGCGCCGCTTCACCGGTCAGTTGTTCGGGTTTTACCTGACTGAATGTCAGTTACTTTCACTTCACATTTATTATTTTATTTGAGACACGGTCTCACTGTGTAGCCCAAGCTGGTCTTGAACTCACGGAGACCATCCTGTCTCTGTCTCCCAGCTGCTAAAGGTGGGGGTCGCCAAGTCTCACTTTATTTATTTTTATTTTCTGTGCATTGGTGTTTTTGCCTGTATGTATGTCTGTGTAAGGGTGCTGGGCCCCCTGAAACTGGAGGTAAAGACAGGTGTGAGCCACCATGTGCTGGGAATTGAACCCGGGTCCTCTGGAAGATCAGTCAGAGCTATTAACCACTGAGTCATCTCTCCAGCCCATCACTATGGCTTTTGGGTTTTTTGTTTGTTTGTTTTGTTTTTGCTTTTATTTATTATCAAGACAGTGTTTTCCTGTGTAACTGCCTTGGCTGAACTAAAACCCCCTTTGTAGACCAGGCTGGCCTGGAACTCAGAGATCCACCTGCCTCTGCCTTCCAAGTGCTGGGATCAAAAGCATGCACCATCACTGCCCAGCACCAAACACTTTTAAAGCAATTTTTAGTATTATTCTGGGAGCCATCAATAGTTTAGTCCTTTCAAGAGCTGGTTTTGAGTCTTGGGGGAGCCAGAGCTGCCTCTAGTCAAGCCGCCTAGGCCCTGCTCCTGAGATAATAGTGGGATCCTCCACTCAGGGCTCTGGGGATGAAAGGGGCAGGACAGATTATTCCCATTCAGTGTGAACGCTAGGAAGTCCTTCTGTGGGTTATTTTGGGTGAGCCCTTCTCCAGCCTTACGTGGTTCCCATGTGTGCATGCTGATCCGTGCTCAGCTGAAGACTCCAAGGACCACACCATTGAACTACAGGTCTGTTTCTCCACAGCATATTCCGTCCTGGGAATTCTGGGACCCTGACCTTGGATCCCAGATCAACTTCATTCTGGACTCTGCCAGTATGCCAGTGGCCAGGAAAAGCTACAGGCTGAAGTCCTGCTGGCCTCGTCACCAGCTAACCAAGTGATTTGGAGCCTGCCACAGAAGGCTCTCTCAGCCGGGAGCTCTCTAGGGATTAAACAGGGGTGATCATAGGACGTGTTTGTTTCCAGTCAGGAATTCTTCCCCGGTGCTGTCTGTGGCCCTGTGGCTGAAAGCCACTGGTTTAAACATTTTTAGGGAGGGCGGTTGCACGTGCTTCTAGTCTCGGGCACTCTGGAGGTGACGTTATGAATACTATTAGAGCCCCAAGCTCCAGGCCAGCCTGTCTCAAAGGAAAAACAAAACGTTTGTCTGGTGTTTTGCTTCAGAACCAGTCTTTGTGGCCACTTCTTGAAGTTTCTAGAACCATACATATATAAGCTTCTAGCAGGACTTCAGAGATCACCTATCCATACCATTCATTTGCCATGGAGAGACAGGCAAAAGAAAGGCATTTGCCCTGGTCCCCAGACTTCAGGTGGGAACTGTTTGGGGAGAAAAGAAAGAGTTTGGAGAATTTGAAGTAAGGTCAGCTGCTCCCCAGGCCCCACACTCTTCCTCTGTCTAACACTTGCCATGCCCGGGTGGTGTCGGCCTCTACTGCAATTTCTGCCCTGAAAATAATGTCGACACTCTGGGCCCTCTAGAGATCATCTTCCCCGGGCACATCTGGAACTGGGTATGATGGGATGCAGTACCAGCATGGGGCAGACAGCAAAGCTGGGATTGGAGCTGAGCATCAGGAGCCTCCTAAGGCGGAGCTTGTGCATGACTTCTTCATAGACAAGGAAACCGGACCCCGCCGAGTACACTGCCACACCCGGTTAGTGCTGAGACTGACTTTATCCATGTGTGTTCAAGTATTGTATTTGTTTCTTATTGGTATTTATTTGTTTGTTTTGAGAGGGGACCTCACTGTATCCTAGGCTCACCTTGTACTCCTGATGCTCCTGCCTCAGTTTCCCTCCTGACATTTGACATTATAAGCATATACTACCATACTCAGCAATAATTTGTTTGGTTGGTTAGTTTTTCGAGACAGTGTTTCTCTGGCTGTCCTGGAACTCGCTTTGAAGACCAGACTGACCTCGAACTCACTGAGCTCTGCCTGCCCCTCTCTCCCAAGTGCTGGGATTAAAGGTGTGCACCACTAACACCCAGCCAATAGTTTATATTTTTAATGCATGTTCAGTATGCAACATTATTTGCCTATAGCAACTGCTCCGAACCAGTTGCGGCTCTCTGTGTTAAAAGCTTTTCCGTGTCTCTGTACATGTAAACTGAATATATATTGAATATATGTACATATTTTTAAGCAATCTGCTTTGCTTGTTCATCCATAAGGTGGAGTGAGAATTCCCAGCAGAAGCTTGGTGTTGCTATGAGAGGAAGTTTTTGAAAAGGACAAATGTCAGCTGAAAGGAGAAAGAAGAGGGAGAGGCAGGAGGGAAACGTAAGCCCATTGCTCAGGTCATTTAAAAGCCCCTGGAGCTGGAGACAATGAACAGATAAGTATCTCTCTTCCCTTGCTCTGGGTGTTTTTTAAGGAACTGCCCCCACCCCATCTACTTGAACACAATATGAAGCACACACTTCTCAGCACGTAAAAGCGGGGAGGTTCCTGGTCTTACTGCACGGACAGACTTTGCTCTGCTTTGTTGACCAGTGGTCACAATAGGGCCTTTCATTGCAGGGCCACATGGTCCCCTGCAACGTGACCTGGGAGCTGGCAAACACGCCAGGACAGCACAAAGGAACGGAACTTGTCTTTGTGCTGTGAGTGCACAGGGCAGTGGGCAGTGTTTGGGGCTGCTGGGTTCCTTCTCTCTTCAGTGCTCGGCAGCTCTTTTGCCCCAGCCACTCTGTCCCTCTGCCGCTCACAGTGGTTGGCCAGCCCTGGGCCAGCTTCTTGGGCAGAAGGAGTCAGCAGGGTCCCCCGTAAAGTCCACCTGGGGAAATGTGCACCATGTCTGTTTAAAAGCATTTGTAGCGTTGACCCCACTGTGCACAGGGTGCTCATTATTTTAACTCCTTTAACTTGTACATTTGCAGAGAGAATTCACCCCGGCAAAGTCTGAAAGAGGAAGGTTGCGGAATTGGGTCAAGAGGAGGTATCTGGTGATAAAACACACTTTGTGTTAATGATGGGAAAAGCATTCCAAACATGTATTTGTAAAGCAAACTCATTGCATGTTATGTAAGAGTCCCCAGTGGCCCTATGGCAGTGGAGGTGCCTTCAGACTCTTTATACTTTGAAAAACTGCTTTACTGGGGTGAGATGGGGGAGCAGGGCAGAGCTGACGGGCAGGCCTTCTGTCCATTGGTTAGTTCCTGTTTCTTCGTGTGGACAGAAGATGATAGAAAACCACTCTTCAGGCTGGAGAAATGTCCCACGGGTTAAGAGCGTGTTCTGCTCCGGCAGAAGACCCGGATTCAGTTTCCAGCACCCTCATAGCAGCTCCCGAACACCCAGAATTCCAGCTCCAGGGGCTCTGATGCCCTCTTCTGGACCTTGCCCTCACAAAGACACACCACTTAATATTTCACACAACTTAAATATTTTAGTACTCAAAGAAGCAAAAAAAAAAAAAAAAAAAACAAGTGACCCAGGGGTCTGTTGAGATGGCTCAGTGGTTCAGCCTGCTGACTGGTCTTTCAGACGTCCTGTGTTGAATTCTCAGCACCCACACGGTAGCTCACACTGTCTGTAACTCCAGCTTCCAGGCATCTGACCCCCACTTCTGAGCTCTGTGGGCTCTAGCCACGCATGGTGCACATATGTACAAGCAGGTAAAACACCTAGGTGCACAAAATAAACAAATACATTGTAAGAAAAGCAACCCCCAAATTAATGCACTTCTAAACCATGACTGATTCCTGTGTTCAGCTGAGTTGTGGGGGTGGGGGAGGCTGAAAATGGAGTCTGTTCGTTTGAAACAGGGTTTCACTATGTAGCTCAGGGTAGCCTCGAACCTGTAGCGATTCTCACTCTGTAGCTTCCTAAGTGCTAAGATTACAGCAGTGTGCTGTAACCACACCCAGCGAAGAATTAAGCTTTCACATGAACTTATTGAACATCTGCTACAGAGACTGGTGTCCTCTGTCATCACGTTATTGTGCACTAGTCACCAAAGAGATATAAAAGGCCATGGAAATATCGATGACAAAAACCAGCATTGTTTATTAAATCCTTAGTGACTACCAGACTCTCCCCTTGCAGGAACCTTCAGTGTTTGTAACAGTCTCGTGAAGAAGGGACACATGCATCTCCCAGAAGAGGAAGTAGGATCCGGACCCAAGACAACAGCCAGAATTCAAACCTAAGGGAAGTGCACCTGCAGGCAGTGGCTCCTCTACCAGCGGCTGCTGGTACACAGGAGGCAGCTAGGAGAGGCGGTGTGTGGGGGCATAACCAAGGGTGGGTGGGGTCCACGGACATTCTGGCTCCAGGATGGAGACGGAGGGAGAGAAAACAATTGCTGCTCCATCCAGATGAGAAGAGAGAAGAGGAAGGGTGCTGATGGCTAAATACCCACATGGCGCCATGAGGGGAGTCTTGACTTTCTGTCTGGCTCCCCTGGCAACAGTTCAGTATTGGTGGTAACGCGCAGTACCTTGCGGACACGCCTGCTGGCCAGGTCTGCCCTAGCTGCCAAACGGAAGTGCATACTAATGTCTGTTCCCCGTTAAGCCAGGGAAACAGCGTGAGGGGCTGCAGTGGGGTGGAGAACACAGGCAGATGGCAAGCTGTTTACAAGTCAGGCTTCTGTGGGAGCAGGGAAAGGAGGGTTGTAACATTTCAGGTCAGAGCTTTTTGTTTGAAATACTAAGCTACTAAGAAAATCCTAGCAGTCCACAAGGAGACAGTGGGAGAGGTCAAGCGCTAGGGAAGTAGTCTGGATTGAGACGGCTTTGCCTCAACATGTTGCTACTGTCCCAGTTTTCCGGAGTGTCTGAAAACATTAGGCTCTAAGATGAGGGTTAACTCTGAGAAGCTGTTCCCAGAGCCTCGGTTGAAAAGCAAACATCTCTGTGCCATGAGTTCAAGCTGGAGTCCGTGGACACAGTTCCCTTCCTCCTGTGGAATGTGTAATTAGGGTTATGGCTGAAGGCTGAAGGGACTCTGTGCTAACTGCAAACCTAGAGTTCTGTCCCTGTCTTTGCTTGGAGCACCAGATGTTGGTGAGAAACTAAAGGGGATCCTACCTCCCCAGGATTGGGATCACAAGCAAGCATGGTTGTGGCTGAGCCAGGCTTTCCTTCCTTCCTTCCTTTCTTCCTTTCTTCCTTCCTTCCTTCCTCCCTCCCTCCCTCCCTCTCTCTCTTCCTTTCTTCTTTCCAGTCTTCCCTTTCTTTTCTTTACTGGTGGAACATGCCTTTAAGAGGCCGTGAGAGTGTGTTGGACCCCTTGTAGTTGGAGTTACAGGAGTTTGTGAGCCACCTGACGTAGGTGCTGGGGTCTGAACTCTGGGCCTCTGACAGAACACTGAGCACTCTTAATCCCTGTGCCTGGCTTTTTAAATGAGAGTTCTGGGGATCGAACTCAGGTCGTATTTGAGCTTTTGAGCTACAAGTACTTTTCTCACTGAGACATCCCCCCCTCTACCACCAGCCTGTCAAGTCATTCTTTTAAGAGGTTTCTTTTTTCTTTTTCTCTTATTTTATTTATTTATTTACTCGTTGAGATAGGATCTCACTAGTAGCCTTGAGCTCACAGGATCCTCCTGCCTCAGGCTCCCACAGAAGTATCTTCTAATGTCAGGAAATGGGTCACTCCTGATTTTAGCTGGTATGGATAGCCACAGACAGAGTGTTGGCTCCACTCAGGGTCTCCAGACACAGGGTCTTAGAAGAAAAAGTAACCAATCCCATGTGCATCCTCCCTGCATTGCAAAGCCAACATTTCCTTTTGTAATTGAGAAGACCCTTGCTTTGACTGGCCCACCAGGGCTGCTACTCTGGGAAGCTTCTTCTAGAGCACCTGGTGGCCAAGTACGAAGGGTTTCCCTTTTTTTTCTTTTTTTTTTTTTTTTTTTTTTTTTTTTTTTAGTTTTGTTTTGTTTTTTGTTTGTTATTGTTTTTTGAGACTGTGTTTCTCTGTGTAGCCCTGGCTGTCCTGGAACTCATTCTGTAGACCAGGCTGGCTTCAAACTCAGAGATCCTCCTGCCTCTGCATCCCTAGAGCTAGGATTAAAGGCGTGCACCGCTGCCCCTGCCCCCACCACTGCCACCACCACCTTTTGGCTAGAACAATTTTCTTTTCTTTTTATTTCATTTTTGGAGACCATGTCTCAAACTCAAAATCCTCCTGCCTCTCCCTGGAATGAGACTGGTTTTAGACAAATAAAAACACATCACATGTTAGGATTTGCGCTTTACTTTTTTTTTTCAATCCTTATAAAAATTTGGGTAGGCAAAGAGCCTGTATCTCTGTTTCCACAACCTAGAACATCTTCCTTAGCACGGCAGCCTCTGTATACAGTAGGCACTCAGCTGATGCTTTTCTACTCTTGTAACGATCTTCCTGGGGAGCACGGGAAGCTGTTGCGACTGCAGACTGTAAAAATGTAAGGAAACAGCCCGTGCTGTGCGTCGCTGCTCTGGAGACTGGGGTCCTGTGCTCGCTTAAGGACTAAGCTGGAACCGAAGCCCCAGCACCCTGTTTCCCCTCCAGGGCTGTTGGGTTGGGGAATGCTGCTGAGCAAGCAGAACCTTAACTTGGTAGAACAGGTGACTGGACAGGGAAAGACAAGGGCATCAGGGGAGCAATCATGTCACTCCTGAGGCGCCTCTGGTAGAAAGGTGAACGCTGAAGGACCACAGACGGAGTAGAGAGAGGCACAGAAAGGCCTTGGGGCCACATAGGCCGGTAACCTCCTCCTCCTCCTGGAGCGTTTGGCAGGCACATCCGCATCTGCAGTCAACGGGACCTTTACAAGACTGGGACAGAGGTGACTCAGAGTGTAAGCCCCCAACCCTAGGCAGAGAGGGCTCTCCATCTGCTGCCCAAGCTCATTCTCCTGCCCATTGACACGTACGTAATGATACCTATCGTGTGGAGTAGGGCACTGCCCCTCACTAGGGACAGTGAGGCCTTGCCTCAAAGACACAACAGTAAACAACCACAAGGCCCAGCCTTGGGCACTGAGGTGTTGCATCAGAAAGCCGGCTGAGACGACAGCGGTGTGATGTCATTTATTGTGCAATGATTGATGACGATCTAAGTTACTGTCCTCGAAAGCTTCATGAGGGCAAGTCTCTGCTTCTTTGTGTTTGCCACTGAGTCTCCATCACCAACACAGCGCAGCGAAAACAGATGCTGCGTAGCCTGGAGCAGAGCAGTCCCTGGTGCCACCCGCCAGCCATGATTTGACTCTTGATACACCGTAGGCTGTTTGTTGAGAACATGTGGTAGCAATTTGGGGTCTGGCAGAGAGATGGCTTCCACACGTGGACAGAATCTGTGGGCAGTGGCCCTCCAGCACAGGACTGGCTCTCTGAGACAGGTCTAGACAATTCACTTGCTCTGTAGCATAAAGCCCAGCCCGAGGCTTTGCTCTCTCTCATGCTTTGCAGACCCGAGTCTAGAGCTGCTGATGCTTTCACTGAAGGAGTAGGGGACACTATCCCATAGGTGCGTCTTGAGGACCCAGAGATGGAGGGATGCTTTCCATTTCAGGCCTGGGGATTCCCATGCCCAAAGGCCAGTCAGTTCTCAATAGCATCTCAGTGGGATCAGCTTCATCCATCTCCAGACAGAATCCAGACTTGCTTCCTCTGGTCCAGTCTGACAGCAGGGAAGGATGCTGTAAGCCAGGACTTTGGGGAAACCGAGAGACTGGAAGGGAGAAAAATCACTTAGTTAAATCATCGTTTGCACTTTCAAACTGTGAGGTGAAACAGGAAAGTAAGTAAAATATCCCTCTCCGCACCTCAAAGGTAGGGCATGCCTGTCCTGAGTAGATTACCGCTGCAAGAATGCAAAACAGCCAAGCCTAATGTATTTATTTTATGGTCCAGGTTGTGTCTCTCCCAGAGAAGGGTCCACGCGCACTTCAACATAATAGATTTTCTGCTGTGGTTCCTGTCTCGTGGTTTTGAAAATCACTCCTGTTCTGCGCAGTTGTTCTGTCAGTTATCAAGAGCTGAGTCTAACAGAAATGTGGAACCATCAATTTCTCCTTTCTGTTCTGTGGGTTACTTTGTAAATTTTTGGGCAGTTCTGGCTTTCAGCACTGTAGTGTCATCCTGCTGTATCAACGTCTTACCATTATGAAATAGTCCTCCTTGTCTTAGTATTTTGGCCTAGAGTCCGTCTGTAGGGCCTAGGTCACTTACAGCAGCTGTTTACTTAGTAAGCCTTTTGCCATCATTCTCTCTCTCCCCCTCTCTCTCTCTCTCTCTCTCTCTCTCTCTCTCTCTCTCTCTCTCTCTCTCTCCCTCTCTCTCTCTTCCTCTCTATGTTGCTAAGATTAAACTGAGACTTACAGAAGCTTGGCAAGTACTTTACTGCTGAGTCACCCCAGTTCGTTAGGATCCCCCTGTAGCTAGCATATCACTGGATCCTATTTTGAACCCTATCTTACCATCTTTGCCTTGTCATGGATGTCTTTGAATTTATTTTAGCTGGGCTTGTTGAGGTTTGTTTGTTTGTTTTGGTTTGTTTGTTTGTTTTTTTGGGGGGTCTGTAAATTGATGATTTCTGTCATCTATTAAATCATTAAATATTTTCTTCCATATTCTCTTTTACTCCTGGTAAGTTCGATCACATTGGTATGGCATGTTTGATGTTATCCCGCCAGCCTCTGAGGCTTTATTTAATCTTTTTCCTCATTGTCCTTCAAATTAGATCATTTCTAATCATCTATATTTGACTCCATTGATTTTTCTGTGCCCTCCTCTGGTAAACCTTTGTGCTTTTATACACTGAAACCCAGAATGCCCGCTTGGATTTATTTCTTTTTAAGTTTCTACTTCTTTATCAAGATCTTCTATTCATTGAGTCCTTGTATGCTGATTTCTTCCTTCCTTCCTTTCTTTCTTTTTTTTTTTTTTTTTGGTTTTTGTTTCTGTTTTTTGAGACAAGGTTTCTTTGTGTAACAGATGTAACAGACCTGGCTATTCTGGAACTCACTTTGTCCGCCTGGAGCTCAGAGATCCCCCTTCCTCCCCTACCGAGTTCTGGTTTAAAGATATGCACCACCGAGGAGCCATCTGCTGATTTCTTAATTCCAGAGCATGGCTCTCTACTTGTTGGGACACACTTGGAAATCTTCATCTGCTGACTCTGCTTTCTGGCCATTCTCAGATTCGATGCTATTGTGTTACATCTTCATATGTCATTGTTTTTGTTGAAATGTTGACATTTTACATGCTGTAGCAACTCAGGGCCCTGTGCCCCATCCCTTGCTGTCAATATTAATTTGCTTAAATGCAACAAGCAAAACTGTGCCATGTGTTTACTCAGTGTATATTTTTAGTTCCTTTGTTTGATTTTTAACCTGGCTTTTAAAGGCCCTGCCTATATCTGCATAGCTCTGGCATCAGGCAGTGATCTGGCAAGCACACCTGAATCCTGTAAGGAAGGCTGGTCCTCGGTAATGAATTCCTGTGTGGGAGGAGGAGTAGGTTTGAAGTTCAGTCTGTTTTCATGGCTGACTCTTCCACCAGGCTCTCTTGACTACCCCCAGCCCTGTGCTTAGGCAAAGTTTTCTAACCAAGTGTGAAGAGCTCATCTCTGTAAGAGTTTTTAGGGTGCTCTTGTCTCTAGAATGTCCCCCAGTGACTTTCAGCTGGTCAGCAGCTTGCTCTGCCTGTGACCACAAACGAGCTGTGGATTTTCCTTTTTGGTTCCTCCTGAGTTAGCTGACTGCTGACGGATGGTGCTGCTGACTGGGTGGCTCCTCTTCCATCCCTACTTCAGCCCGCCCGCTCAGGGCCCACGAAGTGTTCAGTCTGTGGTGTGCCCTGAAGAGAGTAGGCCAAACCTGCCCAGGCACTGGGTGGGGGAAGTTCTACTTGCCGAAGTGACCAGACCAAAATAAGATATGTATTCTACATCTCAATATTGTCAAACCATGACACCTGACCTTTCAAGAAATCAACGGTTTTTATTAACAGCCAAATTTGCACACGGGCCAGTTTGGGCCTCTGGGCTGACAGTGCCCCCTTGTCTTAACTCTCTTAAGGGGTCTGGTTTTTGAGTGTACAAAGCTGTCTCTTCCTGTTTGTCTTATTTCTGTGTTCTTCAGCTTTTTCCTGTCTATACATACTGATACTCACATTGCATTTGAACACCTGAAACTCCTCTGGACCTGAAGTTTGGCTGGTTCATGAAACAAATAAACCTTTAAATTAATTTTCTTTAAAGTTCTTCATTCCTTTGACCCCAGGATCTCTTTAAAAGCAAAGAAAGCTGAGAGCACGGCTCAGTGATGGAGCACTCGCCCAGCATGTGCGAGACTCTAGGGTAGATTCCCCAGTATCACTGAAAGGGCTTAGAGGAAGCCAAATGAACCAACAAAGCTATGAGAAAGTCAGTAAGCAGTTCTGTTACAGCCATTTCCTTGCTGGGTTCAAATAAATTTATTTTATTTCTAATAAATAAATTAAAAAAAAAAAACAAAAACCTCAAGAAATCTTAAGGGATTGTAGTAGAAGACTCCTAACTGATCCTTGCAAGCCCTAAATGAAGGTAATGCAGAGACAGGGAGAAGACGTTAATATCATTTTCAGTATTTCAAAGACTCCACGTGGGAAGTGTATAATTACCAAAGATAAGGCTGCCAAGCAAAGCCTAATGCCCAGGTTCTAAGTTTGGGTTGGAATAACTTCAACACAATATGAGAATTCTGATTGTCTTCAGATGATTAGAAGCTTTTGTTGGTAATTATAAATAGCCTTGGTTAACAAAAGGGGAAGGACAAGCCAATTATTCCCTACTAAAGCATTTCATTTTAAACATGGGTGTGGGTCCTGGGGAACAAAGGCACAATCAAAGGAATCCCTGGAGATAAAATCGATTGGGTGCCGACTTCCCTGGCACCGTGGAGGGAACGTGAAGCCCGTCAGGTTGGCCAGACAAACCTAGACGAACCCACACGTGTAGGCAGCTCAGCTACCCTGCCCAGCACAAAAAAAGTCCTGTGAATTTTTAAACAGCACAAAATGTAGCCCTGTGGCCTCTAGCAGAGCTTTCTGCATCGGCGCTAACATGGCTATAGTGACGTGTGTCTACTGAGTAGTTGAAATACGGCTAACAAAATGGAGGGACCAATTTTTCTTTCCCCTTAAGAAAGGTTCTTACCTACCGCAGGCTGACCTCAAACTCACTCTGCAGCTGAGCATGACCTTGAACTCCAAATCACACCTGATTACTTTCTTTTTTCCCCAAAGGACAAGTTCTTGCTAGAGTGCTTAGCTTCAAACTTCTGGGCTCGAGTAATCCTAGCTAGGCCTCAGCCTAAATACATTTGTTTGGTGAGGTTAGGGGTGGGTCAGCCATGAAAGGTCAGACAGAGACAGGCATAATCAGAAGAGTGGAGACTTGCATAAGATAGGACTCCTGATCCTGCCCCATGCTCCTGAGCCTCCTGGTTGAGAAATGACTGTATCAGTCACTCAAGCATGAAGTCAGAGTACAGAGTGTTCTCCCAGCCTGCCAGGTTCACGGTCCAGGCTCACCGTGTTCTCCCGAAGGTCAGCTAGGAAGAAAACATGCCAGCTGGGGGCCTTTTCTCCCGTTGGATGCTGCCTGTCACAGAGTTGTTCTGGCTTTGAGCCAGGGTTGGTTTAGTATCCATTCTCATCCTTGAAGCAAACCTCTCCCCAGCTGTCTACTCCTGTCCTTAGGCAGAGATTCCGCACGAGGGAGTGTTGAGGTGGCTCCTGGCAGGAGCATAGCTCTTTACTGTGACATTGTGGATACGGGGAGGAGAGTGTGCTAGTAAACATGGTAGCGTTAAACGTGGAGTTCCTGTCCAAACTCAGGGGAAACAGCTTCAGAAAGAAATAAATAAAAGGCTTGGGAATAAGCCTAACTAAAGAGATGAAAGACCCCTACCACGAAAGCGCTAAAACACAGAAGAAACTGAACTAGACGAGGAGATGGACGCACATCCCATGCTTACAGTACCGTGAAAACCACCATACTGCTGGAAGCCATCCGTCAGTATACAATTCCCACCGAAATTTGGGGGATTTTGGCAGGAGCTTTCTGTGGTCTTGGGAATTAGAAATTCAGGAGACATGGGTTCAGCTCACTCCCAGTTAGTGTCTGGAGGAAGGCAGGAGGAAAGTGGAGTAGACACAGTAGGAAGGACAAGAGCTGGGTACCAAATGGAAGATAAGCGTTTTCTCCTATCCCACAGGCTTTCTTCAGTCTGCTGATGTTTTCCTGGCCTGTGCAGAAGCCCGCCTGTGACCCCGTTACTCAGTTCTTGGGATATTTTTTCCCAGCACCCTGTAGTTCGGGCATCATGCTAGCTCCAGTATTGTTCCTTCTGCTTGGGATTGCTTTGGCTTGTTGAGGTCTTTTATGCTTTTGTATATTAATTTTAGGGTTTTTTTTAGCTCCATGAAAAACTCCATTGGTGGGAATTGTATTGAATCAGCGCGGGTCGCTTCCAGCAGTGTTTTTCACAGTGCTGTGAGCATGGGATGTGAGCATGGGATGCGCCTCCATCTCCTCGTGTCTTGTTCAATCTCCTCCTGCTGCCTGTTAGAGCTTTCATGGTAGGGGTCTTCCATTGCCATAGTTAGGCTTATTCCCAAGCCTTTTGTTATTTTTTGAAATCATTTTCCCCTGATTTAGTTCTTTATAAATTCATTATTAATATCTAGAAAAGCTTCCGATTTTTGTATGTTGTTTTGTATCTTGCTACTTTGCAGGTGATACTTATAAAGAAAATCGTCAACAGAGTGAAGAGATGCCAGCAGAATTGGAGAAAATCTTGCCAGCCATGCATCTGATAGTATCACCATTAGCATCTATAAAGAACTCCAAGAGCTAAATATTGGAAAGTTAAACCATCCAATCGATACGTGAGCTAACTGATTGAATAAACAATTCTCAAAGAAATACAAATCGTCAATACATATTTTAAAAGGTACTCAACATGTTCGGCTATAATGCAAATCCAAATTAAAAGCATTTTGAGATTCCATTCCATCCCAGGCAGAGTGGCTACCATCAACAAACTCCCGTGTGGATTTGGGGAAAGGGGGTGACTTGTACGCTGCTGTGCACACGTCAGACAATATGGAAATTAAACCAATAGAACTACCCAGTGGTCCAGCTATACCACTCCTGGGGATGAATCCTCAAGATTCTGTGTCAGCACACTGCAGAAATACTTGCACATCCATGCTTACTGCTACACTGTGCATACCAGCCAAGACTCGGAAGCAGCCTCCATGTCCCTCAACAGATGAATGGATAAAGTGCAGTGTATATGAACAATGGAATTTTAGTCAGCCGTAATTAAAAAAAAAGGAAATGATGACCTTCACAATAAAATCGATGGAACTGGAGACAGTTGTTAAGTGAAATTGGCTAGACTCAGAAAGACAAATATGCATGCTCTCTTTTATATACAGAATGTAGATTTGTGTGTGTGCGTGTTTGTGTGTGCGTGCGCGCGTGCGTGTGTGTGCGCGCATGTGTGCGCATGTGTGTGCGCACGTGTGTGTGTGTGCGTGTGTGTATGCACGTGTGCGTGTGTGCATGTGTGCGTGTGCACGCGTGTATGTGCGCGTGTGTGTGCGTGTGTGTAGACAGGGGCCATAAAGATAGAAAGGAGCTTATGAGAAAGGAAGAAATGGTCCAAAGGGAAGAGGAAAAGAGAGGGCATTGGAATATACACATCACAGAAACAGAAGAGGAAGGAGAGAGCAGTGGTGAGCGAGAGCAGAGTCTCGTAGGAGTGAAAGCATCACAACAAAGCCTGTTTCTTTGCATTAACAAAAATTTAATTTAAATGAAAAAGGGGCTGGGGAGATAGCTCAGTTTGTCCCCGCCTTGATACCTCCCCTCCTCCCAAGCTTGTTCAGAAATGTTAGGTGTGGAGAAGACAGAAACAGGAGGCTCTCTGGGCTCGTTGGCTAGCTAGCCTATCCTAATTGGTAAGCTCCCGGCCAAAAAGAAGCCCGGTCACTAAGGTGGTGAGCATCGTTCTCAGGATGATACCCAAAGCTGTTCTCTGACCCTCACCTGCACGTGCATGTGTGCATCCACTCCCCTACACACACACAATGTGTGTGTTTAAGAAAATAAAAAAAGAAATACAAAGGGGAAATATAAATAAAAATATTAATAAAGTCTGATGAACGGCTTCTCACACCTCTGGGCATTGGATATCTCCCTAGTGCTTCTCAAGAGGTTGAGGGTAGAAATGATGAAACTTCACAGTCCAGGGTAGCTGTTTCCTGGGGATGGGACTGAACCCAGGGCCTCATGCATGCTGGGCAAGTGCTCTACCATTTAGCCACACTTGCAGCCACACTCTGAAACTGTTTTCATTGTAATTTTTAAAAAATTTTCACAGATATGAGACATATGCCCATTAGCTCTGCAGAAACCCAGAAACTGGATTTATCAAAGACTTCCCAGCCACTGTTATCATAAGCTTCCACAATTAAAGAAAGCCATAATGACACTGACTCCAAAAATAAAAATCAGAAACTAATAATAAGAACCAAATAGGGCATTCCTCTCTAGCTTCAGGAGGTAAACACGTGACCAACAGCAACAGAGAACTACGCTCACCAAAGGGCTCTCCCCAGGGTTCTACTGCTGCATTCCGCTAGTCCAGAGCATGCCCTTGAGAACCGAGGGCAGTGAACCCGTAAACACATGTTCTGGCATTCACCTCAGAGCCTGCTGTGTTTAGGGCCAAGTTCTGGATTGTCCAGGAGTAAACAATCTTGTCTCCAGCAGGCCTCGGTTGAGGTCGAACCCAGTGGATCGCTCCAGGACAATCATCCAAGTTTTCAAGTCCAGGTCCAAGGAGACCAACAGGCTAGTGGAAGAGACGGATAATGGTGAAAGGCAGAGAGAGGAAATATAAAAACATATGGACACAGTGGGAATAGAAACGGATAAAGAAACTCAGAGACCTCAAGTCCATCCTTAGGACACAGTCACGACATGAACTTTAGGTTTAGAAGATGAATCAGGCAGAGGGTGTTAGGGAATGTGTGACCCCTGGGGAAAAGACCGTAGACTCAATCCAACCATAATTAAAAGATTTATTGATTAGCCGCTTGCAGGCTGACAGCCCTAGAGCCCGATCTCAGGCGTGTCCTGAAGGAGGAGTGTGGGGAAGTGAGTTTTAAGCAGCAAACCACGTGAAGACCTTCAGTATCTGTGCAAGCAAGAACTGCGCAGGTCTGCCAAGTTAAAAGGTTAAGTAAGGCGGCTCAAAAAAACTGCTGGGGACCTGTGTAAGCAAGTTAACAGAAGCCAAAAAGCAGTTAGTCAGATCATAAGAGCAGATAGTCATGGCTGGACATTTCTGGTGGGGGAACTGGGAACTTATTTTCAGGGCCTGGAGTCAGACAAATGGCTGGTGGGCACCAAGATAGATGCATGGCATAAAATGGAGGTTTTTTTCTTTCTTTCTTCCCTTCTTCCCTCCTTTCCTCCCTACTTCCCTCCCTACCTCCCTCCTTCCCTCCCTCCCTTCTTCCCTTCTTCCCTCCTTCCCTCCCTCCCTCCCTACCTCCCTCCTTCACTCCCTTCTTCTCTCCCTCCTTCCCTCCCTCCTTCCCTCCCTCCCTCCTTCCCTACCTCCCTCCCTCCTTCCCTCCCTCTCTCCCTCCTTCCCTCCCTCTCTTCTGGTTTTTGGACACAGAATTTCCTCATGTAGCCTTGAATGTCCTAGAACTCACTCTGTAGACCAGGCTGGCCTCGAACTCAGAGAGATCCACCTGCCTCTGCCTTCTGAGTGCTGGGATCAAAGGTGTGCGCCGCCCACAACCTGAAAAATGGAGTTTCTTTAGCCATCAGAAGGGCAACTGGCTTCTCACTATCTTAGTTCTGGGTCGGTAAGATGGCCTCAGGTCCTGACTCTTGGGGGACAATCAGTTCCCGGAGAGGACTGCTTTTGTGGGGGGATGATGTTAACATAGGGCCATCTATCTGGGAGAGACTCTGCTGTCCCGGACTCCAACGGGACTGCAGGGTCAGAACACAGAGCAAAGACCTTCATGTGTCCTTGGGGACTGGGGTGAGAGACGGCGAAAGCAGACAGTGGAGAGGCTGCTCTTTGGGTCTTCGGCCTCAAAGCAGGATGAAGTAGGTTAAGCAGCAACTTGTTTTGGATAGACCTCTTGCGTGATTAATGAGTGTGTACAGAGTTAAGCTGGTGACTGACCCAAAATAAAGGGGACAGATACAACATGAAGGCGCAGATGCTGGACTTCACACTGTTTAGTTCATTCCAGGTCTGTGAGGAGCCGCAGATTTCCAGGAAAATGGTATCTAAGTCTGTGGGATTTAAGGGCATACTAATGGTTTTGGTATATATACGGCTACCCTAGAGTGGGAGGAAAGGGGTCAGTTTTTCTGGGCATGCTAAAATGTACAGACTGGGCCTTATACTGAAGAGTTTTCCTAAATGACTCATGGCTGTTTTTCCTTCTACACTACAAGACAGTTCCATAAATTACTGCCCTGGAATGTTACCTCCCAAGAGGCCAGTCTGGTTCCTATAATAATCTGCCCCAGATGATAGCCGCACCATCATAAACAGTAATTATCAGCTCTGGATGAGGGGGTTGGGGATGAGGAGGGTGGTTTGTCCTCTTGTTACTGGAATCAGGACTCAAGAGGACAGTTGAAAGGCAGTGACTTAGCCCTATAGCTATGACCTCCAGGAGCATGAAATATAGGTGGGCAGACACGCCTAGTGGGATTATCAAGCAGGCATCTGTGCAAAGCGAAGCAGATGAAGAAAACGCACTTAAAAGAAGGCCACTATTCTACGCTTTCACCCTGCTTCTAGTTGTCCTGGAGACTAAGGACGCCATGATTTTGAACAAAGGTGTGCCTGTTACAAATTTATTTATTTGCTTATTTTTGATTTTTTGAGACAAGGTTTCTTTGTGTAACAGTCTTGGCTGTCCTGGAACTCACTTTATAGACCAAGCTGGTCTAGAACTCCCAGAGCTCTGCCTGCCTCTCCCTCTCAAGTGCTGGGATTAAAGGCATGCACCACCACTGCTTGGCTATGTGTTACACATTTCTTATTAAAAGGGACATGAATCTAGGACATGATTACAGGCTGTTGGCCTGGACATGCTCTAACAAGTCCTCCTCTGTGCATGCAGTGTATGTGGTTTTGTTGTGGGTTAGTGAACTATAGTTATGCTAGCTCATAAACGTATTCGTAGTCCTAGAATACTCTAAGTGCTAAAACTGTCTTGGGTAAAACTGGTCTCTGGACCAGCCCTAAATTCCTATGCAATTGTGTCCCTGAGCTACATACTAGGTGCCTGACCACTTGACTCTCATCTCTCCGGACCTCCTTTCGGTACATGTCACAATTGCCTTGTTTGCCCTCAAAACCTCAAACCAACTGGAGGTTGAGGCTGCTTCCTGCTAATCTGCTCGGGACAGTCTCTTCAGTGGCTGATAAAGACTCCATTAATAAAGACTCCAATCAACTTATTCAGGCCTCTCGAGAGTTTTGTTTTGGTCTTGGTTTTGATTTTTCAAGACAGGGTTTCTCTGTAGTGTTTGGAGACTGTCCTGGAACTAGCACTTGTAGACCAGGCTGGCCTCGAACTCAGAGATCCGCCTACCTCTGCCTCCTGGGTGCTGGAATTAAATGTGTGCGCCACCACCGCCCTGCTGGGAGTTTTCTTTTCAGGTACTCTGTAACAGCGTATGTACTCTGCATGCACAGGAGTGTGCAGAGGCCCAAGAACGTAGGCTACTCCCTCGATTGCTCTCTCCCTATTGCCTGAGACACTGTCTTTCACTGAACCCGAAGTTCTTTGTTTTGGTTAGGCAGTATCTCTGTCCCTCAGTGCTGGGGGTGCCGGGCTTATGTAGACATGCCTGACTTTTACATGGGTGCTTGGGATCTGAACTCATATCATCATGTTTGCAAAACAAGCACTCTTAGCCACTGACCCTAGCCTAGTCATCTACCTTCTCTTTACTACTTTTATTCACTTAGCAGGGGAGTGAATGGAGGCAGATAAAGCGTAAACTAGTAAAAGGAAAACACAGGACATACATAGTACACAGGACATATATACAACTACACAGGGCATACATACTACATAGGACATATATACAACTACACGGGACACATATACAACTACATAGAACATACGTACTACATAGGACATATATACAACTACACAGGACACATATACAACTACACAAGACATACGTACTACATAGGACATATATACAACTACACAGGACACATATACAACTACACAAGACATACGTACTACATAGGACATATATACTACATGCGAAACCATGTGCACCACAGGACACATACAACTACATATGCTAAACCATGTGCGTCAAACCAGACATCTATCACAGACCATTAAAAAAGATGCTCTTTTGTGGAGGCCAAATAATTGGGGAAAGTTGTATGGAAAGGTTTTCATCATACTTTCAGAGTGAGCCCAAGACTTGAAAGGCAGAGGGTGAGACCCTCTTCTAGTGCCTTGAAGAGGGGGAGGGGATTGCTGCAAGCTTATTGAATGCCAAGAGAGCCCCAGCCTGACACTGATACCTGCACAGAAAGCACAGAGGCCCAGGGCTGTTGGGCATGGCCTGAGGCATGGAGGAATTTTATTGTTAGAGCACCGAGCAGTTTATCGCCATAGCCTGTCATTGCTACTAAGGAATCCATGTTGCTAATTTAGGGACACTAAAAATGCTAATATTAGAGTCACTCATTTAAATATAGAGGTCTCAGAGCTTGGGGCATGAGAAGAGACACTCACTCACTGTAATCTTCCAAGGCTTGCAGACAACAAACTTCCCAGACCCGACACCGCAAGTAAGATGACCCCTCGGAGCTAGAGTTTGACTGACTCCAGAAAGCACAAATAAAACTGGAGTCTGAGAAGAAATTACAATATTTCAGAAAAGAAGTTCAGAGTCAGGGCAGCTCCAGGGCTCTTTCCATTGCTCTCTCTGGTTCTTACAGCTTGTCCTAGGAGACTGGCTCTCTTCCTGGTCCCCATATGGCTGTCACAGCTTCCCACTCAAAAATGTCTAGAGGTAGAAAGGGAACGATACTGTGTTGATCCTAAACTGAAAGCAAATCCTTCTAGACACCGAGCCCCACTCCAGAAGACTTTATCTCAGGTTATACTGGTTGGTATGCTACATGTCCATGCTTAAATCAATAACCCTGCCAAGGACAAAACCGTTGCTTTCATTCTGACCAACCAATATCCATCCTCTTTCGGTACAAAAGCCCCAGCCTTCGTGGGAAGGCGTATCCACCCTGGGCAGAATGAGCTAATGAGAACAAAGAGGAAACAGAGTGACTGTGGAGGTCACAACAGTGTGTACCCCACAACCGGCAAACTCTAAATTGCTTCCACTCACCAAAACTATTTATTTTGTCCATATACAAACTTGGCATAGTATTCAGCCCAGGATTTCAATACAAGTAGTCAAACAATGCTTCTGACTGGTCACATTCAGTATCTACTTTGTGTTGGGTATGTACCGTATCAGTTGTAAGGGCCTGAAAGTGCCTGAAACATGGGAGCATTGACCCAGTAACTCAATCTGCTAGGGACATTACGTTCCAGTCGCTACCTAAGGGTGTTAAGGGTCCATCCAGTCCATGTTCTCTTACCCAGATGGCTTTGAGAAAGGAAGGTGAGCAGAGTTCCAAAAGGAAGGTGAGCAGAGTTCCAAGGAAAGATCTATCCTACAAGGAGCACAGGACCTGTGCTGGTGGTTGTTGAGAAAATGCCCTCGCCAGATGGGCTCATGGGGCATTGTGGTAGTTAGAATGTAATTGGTCCCCATAAACTCACAGGGAGTGACACTATTAGGTGTGGCTTTGTTGGAGTGAGTATGGCCTTGTTGAAGGAAGCGTGTTACTGTGGGGGCAGCTTTGAGATCTTCTATGCTCAAGACACCACCCAGTGTTGTCAGTTGACTTCCTGTTGCTTTCTGACCAAGATGTAGCTTTTACCACGTGTGCGTGCACGCCACCATGCTCCCCACCTCTGATTAAATGTTTTCCTTCTAAGAGTCACCACGGTCATGGTGCCTCTTTACAGCAACAGAAACCCTAAGACAGGCATTTTCTTAATTGATGATTGATGTGGAAAGGCCTAGCTACCTGTGGGTGGTGCCACCCCTAGGCAGGTGGTCCTGGATGCTGTAAGAAACCTGCACCTTCTCCATGGCCTCTACATCAGCTCCTGCCTTGCTGAGTGACCCAGAGTATGTAAGCCAAATGATCTCTTTCCTCCCCAAGCTGCTTTAGGTTAAGTGTTTTATCACAGGAATAGAAACTCTAAGACAGAGTTCCTATAGGGAAGCAGCCAAGTTGGATGTATAGTGTCGATTTTACAGCCAGCAGCTTTGTATTTAAGTCACTTAAAACATTCCTCACTCCATGACGCCTTTGACTGCTGCAGTGACCTCAGAAGGCAGGCTAGATGGGCAGGTGAGCCCAACAGAACAGCCTTTCAAAAGGAGAATCTTGCTGCCCAACTCCACTCACAAAAAACGCTGTTTCCTTTATAAAATATCTAGATACTTTTCTTTAGCGGTGTTTAGAAAACTCTAACTTCTCTTCTATATGCAAGTCCCATTTGTTCCTGTGGCTCTGTGACATAACTTCCCTGAACAAAAGAGTACATTGCAGCTGGGCAGAGGTGGTGCACATCTTTAATCCCAGCACTCCGGACGCAGGAGCAGGGCAATCTGTGAGTTGAAGGCCAGACTGGTCTACAAGGTCCGGGACAGTCAGGGCTGGTTTTATGTTGACTTGACACTTGGGTGGAGGGAACCTCCAGTTGAGGAGGTGCTTCCACCAGATTGGCCTGTGGGAAAGCTTGCAGTGCACTTTCTGTGACTGATGATTGATATGGGAGGACCCACCCACTGTGGGCAGTGCCACCCCTGGGCTGGTGGTCCTGGGTTCTAAAAGAAAGCAGGCTGAGCAAGCCAGGAGAAGCAAGTCAGTAAGCAGCATGCCTCCATGGCCTCTGCATCAGTTCCTGCCTTGACTACAAGCTACAAGCAGTATGATGAAATCATTATCTTCCTCCCGGAGCTGCTTTAGGTATTTATTTCATCACAGAAATAGGAACCATAGGACAGGTCTCCACAAGTGCATGATTCTTCTTGTGCACCTGCATGTGTACATATGTGTGTGTGTAAGAAATACTTTTTAATTAAAAAACTATTTTTCCTACTCCTAAAAGAATCCACACAGGAACGAAGTCAATTAAATTTTATTTCAACCAAGAATATAAAATACATGTAACTTATCGTAGCTGAAACTGTCACTTTGAGAAGGATGGCTGGATAACTCCAGAGCAGAAGCCCTCAGTTCTGAAGAGGCAGCACACCCTGCATCCCCAGAATGGGCTACAGAGGGCAGCCGGCCTGGAGTATACACATCACAACAGAGCAAGGAGAGCCATGGCAATACCTACGGTCATACAGAGGGGGTGCGTGCAGAAAATGACCGAAAAAGATAGACAGGTACATTTCACAAATAGGAATTATCAGAAATACAAACTAGTTTATAAAGAACATACTGTATAACATATATAAAAAGTACTTTCAGCTGTTATTAAAAAGGACACCTTAGTCCTGGCTTTGTATAATGCTTTTAGTGTCTACCGAGACAAAGCTTTTAAAAAATTAAATAGTCTTAATTTACTCACTATAGGTGATAACAGTGCATTAGGTATTTCCCGTATAAAACATCCACATCACTCCCTACCGGCAACAGCTTAGAGGAACAAGCACCTCCTCGGGTACAACACACTTTTCAAAGTCCTCAAACACTGACCTTTGGGGTTATGATATTCATGACTATTCTTGATGATTATGGGGACCTAAACTGCTACATTTTGTAGAAAATTATTACTTGTACTTGACTCCTTCAAGCCTCCATTAAAACCAATGGCTATCCACCGCCTTTCTCCATCTCCTGGGGAGCAGCACCGAGCTGAAGTCGCAACTTCCCTGCTAGTTTTCCTCGGGTGTGTAGCTGCGGCTACCCATTAACAAAAGCAAAGCCGGCTGCAAACCTTACTCTCCAATTCCTTTTCCCTCTAGCGATGAAAAGAGCTTCATTTCAGAGGCACAGAGAACTGGCAAGTTGTTGCACCAGGCACGAGGCAGTGAAGTTGAATGCATGTGGGTGCCGTCCGTTCCCGTCTTAAAGGTCTTAGTTATGCTGGAGTGAAGTAGTGCAGAGTGTCAGAATTCTAAGTCCTAAAGTCTCAAAAGCACAGATATAAAAATAGACACGTCCTCGATTTCTGCATCTCGCTGCATGGCTACTTCATCAAAAGGATTGCTTCAACCTCGTAATACCAGCCCAGCCCCAAGCTACCTTACTTTATTTAAGCTAGCCTGTCCCACACTCCTGAATCCTTTCCCCCAGACACCCCTCCAAAAAGCTACCTCTAAAAGTGACTTTTAATTAAAAAAAAAAAAACCAGAAACCTTTCAACTCAATCCTTCAATATCTCCCTAGACTTCGAGGTTCCCGTAAGTCGGAGGATGCCTCCGGGTCCCTAGGGGACAAAATAGTATCCAATAAATGTTCAAAGAGTAATGCAATCACTTGAGGCTCACCAAGGTCAATTCTACCCTTAAGAAGATTCACAAGTCCCACAAGAGGTCCCACCCCATGGACTATGGCCTTAATGTATATGCAAGGCTTTGCTTCCTTTCCAGAGAAAGGAAATGATAAACAAAACCCACTTCTAAGAGTGCTGGGTACAGGTGTGCGTCACTACCCCTGAGGCAAGAAGAGAAAAGCAAAGGGCTAGAAGCAGCGTGGTGATGTGGAGCCCCGCTGAGTACAGTATGGAGTTTTCTGGCTGTGTCCTGGAAACACTAGACTGGAAGGTACCCGGTGTGTGTGTCACTTTTACTAGGGCCATATTGCCAGAATTGTGTATTCAGCTTGCATACAAAGAACTCTTAGCATTTTGTTCTATACACAGACTGGGGCTAATGTCTTTTATTAAACGTGAGCTCACTTGAGGGCAAGAACTTCTATTTTTATTGTGATTTCCTACAACCACTTGGTAGAATGGACTCTGTCCGTAAGTGTCCCCAGTTGCTGCTGAAGGCTGCTGTGAACATTTCAAAGATGCATAGATGCCTTTGGTGACAGTTAATCACCGGCTTTCTCCTCAAGAGGTCAGTCACATACCTGCTTCCTGATAACACTGTTTACTATAAATTCAGAGGCCTAGGGATCCGAGCGGGTTCAGAGTAAACAAAAGGGCCTTCATATCACAAGACATTTCTAAGTCAGCCACGTGGCACAGACATCACACATGAGCTTGTCACTGGATTGGCTGCAATGAGGAATGTGTCTTGCTCTCTGCTTTTCTACCCGGCAGAGCACTGAGCCTGTAAGGGAGCAGTGGCCCTGGACACAGGCTCTAGGGCACCAGACAGAACTTTACATAGGTAGCTACATTATGCAGGAGGCTGAGTCTTATTTTCTAAAATATAAGGGATAAGAATCATGGAGCCAGTCAGAAATTCCTCCCAGTGAAGTATGTCAATGACCTTGTCAGTCTTGGTGCGCATATCACTATTCAACCTTTATTACTATTTAGAAGCATTATTATGCTGAAATCAGTATGGTCCTGGCTGGCTACAGTATCACATCAATAGTGCAAAATGTATACTGGCTTCTAAAATCTTATTTTACTTGAATATGGACCCCAGAGTATCATAACCAGGTAGATAAGTTCACAAGAATAGTTTTTAAAAATGCATATAGTTTGCATATACAACAACTGGCTATTTTTCTAGCTCAAGAAACACTGAGAACAAGGCTGGCGCTGCTAGGAGCATCAGAACAGAGATGCTCTTGCCCCCCGCACTACGATGGGGCTCTAAGCCTTTACATTTCCTCTTGACTCTGGAGGGCGAGGGGTTCTTAGAAGTAGCTAAAAAAGAACTCCCCTCTAATTCGTAGATCATGGAAATGCAAATATTCACCTCATCTACTTTACACTATCTGCCCATAGTTTTTAGGCACAATTATTAAATTTTCTCCTAGGGGCAAAAGAAAGCATTCAGTGCAATAAAAAAGATTCTTGACAGCGTTAAGTCTCAGTAACAACAGCAAAATTATGCATACATAATACATACTTTGAACATGGATAAAACCTAAAATTTTAACATGCTTTAAAAATAGTCACTCTATGCCTAATGTAAATACAAAAGGAGAACACTGCGGATGAGTGAACAGGCTTCGAGCTGAGTACCCTTGATTATGTAAGACAGTCACTCGTGCTGACCCAGACGTGGAGAGACTGGAGGGACCAAGGCTCCTCTGGAGATGCCTCCTTTGAGGGGAAGAAAGGGCCCTTGATCAGCACGACTCCTCTGCGAAGCCCTCTGCGGTTTACAGTCTTTTCAGATTTCCCAGGAGGGCCCCAAAGGGCCATGTTCCATCAAAGCTCTTGAACCCCCCCCTAGAGTAGACTTAGCTACATGAAGGTTAAAATTATAATTTTTAGTTACTGAATATTACTCAGAATATGATGCTTCTGGGAACTAAGTTCCTCATGAATGATTATAAAAACCACCAACTACTTCAGCTCTTCACAGCACGAGCACGGCAGCTGCAAAGATCAACACTGGTTTGGCTGTGGGGACCCTCTGTCCCACGCTTGCCTTTACTAGACCTTCCCTGAAAGAGATAAATAAAAACCTAATAGTAAAGTACTTTGGGACAGCAACAGTTTCTTTCTAAGACTCCAAGAGCAAAGCAGTTAGTCTGTGAAGACTGTGTAGTGCTTTAAAGGTGCGTGGCTCGTGTTGTTCAATCAGTTCATGAAGTATAAAACTATACAGCGCGGAACCCTGTTCCTAAAACATTGCAGTCCTAAGAAGAGATAAATTCTGATGATCGCTACAGCGTGAGAAAGGTGCACCAGGAACTCCTTCAGGAAGTGCTGAAGGCTGCAGACATGCTGGGGCAGACCAGAGGCTTCACCAGGGAAGTCCCAGAGAAATTCATGCGGGAAGAGGGCTGGGGACACTTCACAAGATCTTCTTCCTAAGTCAACCAAGAAGAGATATTCGTCCTTCAGAACACTCAGTAGGCAAAGGCTTCCTCTCTAGTGAGGTCTGCATCACAGTCTACACTCTGGGGCTCTCTGCGATACAGATGCCGCCCTGCTGGAGGCTGTGCTACGCTGTCCTGGGCAAGCAGAGGCAGTGCTCAGTACCGGTGGGCCTGGTGAGACGGGTGGTACTGCGTGCTCTGTTGAGATGAGGCGTAGCCTAGTGTGCTCTGGGACTGGGAAGACCCCTGAACGCTGCTTTGGTAATTCAGGCGAGAACTGGAGTGCTAGAAAAAAAACAGGAAAGTGGGGGTTACTGACTGTAGAAAGGGGCTCAGGATGCCAACCACAGGAGGACAGAGATGAGGTTCCTGGCTCCGATCCACAGCAGTTGATATGTTCTGCTTATCTGAAACAACAGCCTGCTTAGACTGCAGCTACCCTGGTTGGTGCTGAATCTGGCTGTGCAGTGGGGAGGGTGAGCTACCCTGGTAAAGAAAGGCAGACAAACTTAACCTTTTACAGGATTAACATCTGACAATGAAACAATGAATTTAGTAAATGGAAAAATGGCATCCATAAGATATAACTGCATACTGTTAATTCCCACTTTCATAATTAGTGGGGACTGGGAAATCACTCTAAGGCAGAGTTTTGGGAGGCAGAAACTAGGGACATAGAGAACTTGCCAATGAGCAAACCAGCAAGGTTGACAGGGCAGGCTAGCAGTAGGGAGGTATTATAAATGTCAGGTAACATCCAAAACCAAACATTCTCACCAATAAATCTTACTTCCCATCTAAAAATTAAACAAAGCAATTTGTTACACAACTGGCCTCAAGAGACCAGTAGACAGACAGCTTTCAGCCTAGGCTGAACACTGTGCTAATACAACTTTATAAAGAAAATAATTTTTTCAATAGGAAAAAAATGCATCTCCCCCCCGTGTTTCTGTGTGCATGTGTGTGTGTGTGTGTGTGCATGTGCATGTGCGTGTGTGTGTTTAAGGCAGGGCTATCCTAGAACTCACTATGGAGGCCAGGCTGGCCCTGGAACTCTCCAAAACCTATCTGCCTCAGTCTCTTGAGTGCTGAGGTCCCAGGGGTGAGCCACTATACCATGCTCCTCCTTTAGAAGTAATAATCACATTTGCTTATATTGAAACAGCCCAAAATCTCACCCATGGAAACTGACAAGGCAGAGTCTCCTCACAGAATAGTCCAATCTGAACACAAGGTAAAAGTAACTGAGAATCAAATATAAGAAAACAGAATATGATATGTTTTAAGACAGTGTGCTCAAACAACCCTTGAGGTTTCACTCCCTATAAATCCTAGAACCAGATGTGAGAAAAGCCTTTTCCCTTTAGCTTCCTTAATCAGTGGTACAGCTCTAACTCCCTTTCTGTCTGAACACAGACACACATCTGGAGTCAACACAACTCCAGCAGGACCTGCTTCTGAGAGCTGCTACTCAGCCCGGGTCATTTCTCAAGTCCACGCGGCTACCCACTGACTGCTCCCTCCAGTAAGACACGTACCTAATCTGTGGCCAATACGGATAAAGTTCTGACATTTTCTTAAGGAGCCTCCCACCTCCCTCCTTTCTCTCCTTGGGGTGTTAAGATAAACAAGTCACAATACAAAATATCTCACAACTGCATGAAACGTGATTAAAAATCTCCCCTTTCATGTAATGCCAGAAACAGAACCATCTAGTTTCCAGGTCAGGTTCTGGAGCTAAGAACTATATAGCTCTAAGAGAACTGGTTAAAAATCAATTTCCCATTTCATAAAATATCCTCATACCAAAAAGGAGCAGTCGTGGAGTACCTGATAATCTGACGGCATAACCGGCCCGCCCGAGCTTGCACCCGAAGGCCCAATGCGGGGCTTCTTGTTTGGAGGCACCTGGGTCAGGCCGGAGTCCTGGCTGTGCTGCAGTCCTGCTCCAGCGCCAGCCCCGCCTGCCGCGGCTCCCCCTGCTGTCCCATTGGTCTGGGCACTGCTCTGCTGTGGTGGAGGAGCCTGGGGAGGGGCTGTCGCCTGCTGTGGGGGGGCTGTGGGCTGCTGATGCGGATTCTGCTGCTGTCCCTGATTCTTTTAGCAGAGTCGGGAGGGGGGGAAAGATTTGAGATTTACTGTTAAGCCAGACAAATGAAAAATGCACTTTGCTACTTGATACACACGTGTGACTGGTGACACACCTGGGGTATAACCTGGTCACATGACTTCACTACTTGACACACGTGTGACTGACGACACACCTGGGTATAACCTGGTCACATGGGGTGACTAGAAAGAATGGAGATGGGTAACCTCCAAAATACATCATTTCCAAAGACTAACATAGTGAGCCCTGAATAGCAATGTGTAGCATCTCCAAATGAAATAGACATTTCAGTGGGCACCATAAAGCACACAGGAAATATCATCACACTCAAAGTCCTTTCATCGGGGGACTCTGGACACCAGAGCAGTGCGAGTGGCTAATACCCCCAGTTAGCACAGAGGAATGGAGTAAGGACCCCGAAAGCAGAGCAGGGTGGAGATGACACTGGACAAACAAAATGAGGAAGAACTAGGAATAGAATGGGCTACTAAGACAAAACAGGAAGTTCAATTTGAACTTCAAAGTACACCTTCAGTCTCCAAACCCCCACAAAGCACGACATAAGCAGGCTAGATGAGAGGCGGCAAAGGCACAGGTCATCAGATCACGCCCTCGATTATACTTGTGCGGCTCTTCCGCTCGGAAAGTCAGTGGTGCACCACGCTTATACCTTGTCACCCTTCTCTTCCGGTTCATCTTCATTAAGGAATTCTCTTTTGGGGTACGGAATCTGGCAGCCAGCAAACACACTAAACCATTTAAAAAGAAATACATGTTAGCCAGGCAGAGATAGGTAGATCTTTGTGAGTTCAAGGCCAGCCTGGTCTACGAGTGAGTTCCAGGACAGGCTCCAAAGCAACAGAGAAACCCTGCCTCGAAAAACAAAAACAAAAACAAAATAAAACAAAACAAAACAAAACAAAACAAGAGATACCTAAAATGTGTGACTTTATCACCTTACTTTAAAATTAAAAATTTATTTTCTTTCTTAACCTACATCCTATACTTTACCATGACTGGTGTTTGCAGGACACCTTCCGAACAACTTAACTGAAGCGGTAAGGAAGGAGTACGTCGGCATCTGCCCCTCCTGCAGACTGCCACCCTCACTGCTGAGGCAGGACTGCTGCACTGCTGCTCACGTACGACACGGAACTTCATCTGCACTATTCACTCCATCAGCACCAAACTAAACTGACTTTGTTTTGCTTGAACATGAAAATAAATTTCCCTTCCAGGAAAAAAAAAGTTTTCTAATATCTACAAGCCCAGAGCACGAGCTTCGAAAGGGGAGATGGGCCTGCAGGCTGCTGTCTGTGCACCCATGGTTATGGGCATGGCTTGTGCCTGAGCGGTGTCTGTTCTGTTCTGGCTTTCATCTAGGAAGCGGGTGTGGGCCTTTCCCCGAGATGTTCTCTGTGCAGTCTTCATGAGCAAAGCAGAACAAGCCCTGGCACTCAGCAGCATACAATACCATCCAGTTGGATCAAAGACTGTGGAGAAGAAAGGGTACGTACTCTAATGTGGGCAAGGGGTCCTCCTGAAAGTAAGGGTCCTGCAGAGCCTGCTCTGAGGTGATTCTCTTCGTTGGATCCATGGTAAGGAGTTTCTGAAGCTAGAGCAACAAATAAGAAATGTGACAGCCCATGAGAAGACTGACTTTTGTATCAATGTCTGACACAATGAACCTCAAATACCTCTTTTACACACTGATACACGCATGCGTGTGTGTGTGTGTTTAGAGTAAATTCTTCCACAAGGGGTCCAGGGATTGTGGATCAAAGCCAAGTTGTCAAAGCTTGGCAGCATGTGCCCTTACCCATGAGTCATCTTGCTAGCCCTCATATCATCTTGCCCTGCTCACTGTATAATTAGTAGACTATATACATTTTTATGAAATTACCATTAAGGTCCCTTAAAATTCTTCTAATATGAACCATTTAAGAAACTAAGACTAGAAGTCAAGGACAATTCTCAATAGAATAAGATTTAATTTCTCAAGCATTCAGCAATTAATCTCTCTCTCTCTCCCTCTCTCCTCTCCTCTCTCCCTCTCTCTCCCTCTCTCCTCTCTCCCTCTCTTTCCCTCTCTCCTTCCTCCCTCTCTCCTCTCTCCCTCCCTCTCTCCTCTCTCCCTCCCTCTCTCCTCTCTCCCTCCCTCTCTCTGGGACAATTCTGCAGTAAACAGGACGAGAGGAGCTGACCAGGTATCAGCGGGGGAAGAGAAGCACTAAGCTGTCCCTCAGGAAAGAAAGACTCAATAAGGAATGGCTGAAAGCCCTCTTCACGTAAGAGGGGGCAGCCTAAGGGTTTAACTGCTGCTCAGAGACCGGAATTGGTATTCGATACAGCAATGTCATTGGACTCTCACCCATCAGAAGAGCCTTTCTTGTCTTTTGATTAATACAGATTTAAGAAGATTGTGATATGTGAAATTGTGGATTTATTGCTAATTTCCACTCCAGAATTATGGTATTCACCTGATAATGTTTGTAAGGGCTTATGAAGTGTTGAAAAAAGTTTGACAGGCCCTATAAATGTTTGGATTTAATTGTGGATTTATTGTTAATTATGATATTGACCTGATAATGTTTGTAACTGCTTTTAAGATGTTGAGAAAAGTTTGACTCACCCTATAAATGTTTAGGTTTAATGCATATATTAAGAATTTTAGACTTTGATACAATATAAAAAATTTAAACGGTGCTCTAAACCAGCTGAAGAAACATTTTTAACTCAGGCAATCCTCCTCTCATTTAAATAAGAGACTATAGTCTTTAGGAGCATGGTTATTCATGTAACATTATGATTTCTCCTGACAAAACAGTATGGCTCCAAGACACAGAGCCCAAAGGTATTTCTCTCCCTTAATTTCTTTTCTTCACAGAAGTAGAGATAGGTTTGAAGCTTCTCCTCCCCAGGTGCATAAGACAGGAGCTCACATAATTAAGACGGGTAAATTTGGGTAAATGGAGAAGTCTTTGCCTGAGGCAGATGTGGTAATCTGTCCTGTGCTGAAGCACAGGTTTTATTAAAATTAATAAGGAGTGGATTGTAGGGGCATATTACACAGGCCCATATTTCTACATTGTATGGCGGCCAGAATTTCAGGCCACAGTTTGCACCTGCCACACAGGAGGTGGTCACCTAGTCTTTTGAGACAAACTGATGCCATCCTAGACAAAGGGTCAGGATCTGCTAATGTTGCTCTGCTCCTTCTTTGTAAATTTGGGAGGCTGCCTGGAAAGGAGGAGTTAACTCAGTCTACATGACAGAGCAGACATTGATAGGAAGACGTGACAGAATGGGCATAGAAAGGTGTAGACGTGACCAGTCAATCTCCTGGCTACCTAGGAAACAGAATTTCCCCCGCAAATTACATTCTGGCATAAAAGCTGTTTGGAGAATAAACACGGGTGAATTTTCAGGGTGTGAACTCAGGGTTTCATGAGGGATCCCTAAAAACTCCCTCGTGATAAAGTCATGTGAGTTGTGCCTCAATTACTCCCATGCCTCCCCTCTGGTCTGAGAAAGAATTTATGTCAGGGCTGGATGCTGACACAGGAGGAACACCCTGCTGTCAGTGGGGAACACCTACCAGGAGGAACATCATACTGTCAGTGGGGAGCACCTACCAGGAGGAACACCCTGCTATCAGTGGGGAGCACCTACCAGGAGGAACACCATGCTGTCAGTGGGGAGCACCTACCAGGAGGAGCACCCTGCTGTCAATGGGAAGCACCTACCAGGAAGAGCACCTACCAGGAGGAACACCATGCTGTCAGTGGGGAGCACCTACCAGGAGGAACACCTTGCTGTCAGGCTTGACCTTGTGTTTCTCCATATACTTTATGAGGCTACTGTTGGCATACCTGCAAGGATAGGAACGCACATGATTTGTATTCCTAAAGGACAGTTCTAAGGCAGGTTTCTATATGCAAACACATTACTTAATACCAGCACATTATGAAAAAAAAAAACAGTTGTTAAACACAACATACCAGAGTTTTTAGTGCTATAGTCACTTTGGGAATGCTTATGTGTAACCATTAGAGCAGAAAAATACATCTGTCTTGAAACCCAGCAATGGGTCTGAGGCACGCTCCCGTCTAAGAGACGGCTGGCTTGGTGTCTGCTTTTGAAGTACTGGAGATGGCAAGTAGGTCATCATGTTAGGCAAGTGCTCTACTTACAGCAAACATCATCTTCCTACATCTTTCCCTTTTTATTTTGAGACGGGCCTTGAACCCACCCTTCTGTCTCAGCCTCCTGAGCAGCTAGGATCAAAGGCCTCTGTTATCAGGCCTAGCTTAGAGACACTTTTAAACACGAGTATCAGAACATACAAGAATACTCTTACTAGCATTTCTATAATATAAAACAAACAATAACAAAAAACCCAATCTCCAACCTATAAACAGTCAAATATCCACATATTAAAGAAACAGAACTATTAGGCAAACCAACTGTTAATATATTCAGAGTAAATGAAATGTTATAAATATGAAAAACTGAATAGGGAAGATGAATGACATCATTTACATAAAGCTCAAAGACATATCAAACTAATACGTATCAGAGATCAAACTGTGGGATTCCAAACACAAATCCTGAGTACCCACTCTTCCTTCTAGGAGGGAAAGCAGAGAGGTACCCAGGGACAGCAGCACACTTAGAAACCTTCTACTTCTTAGAATAAGAGATGAGTGGAGAAATATTCATTTGATTATTCTCAGTATACAATATTTGTATCATTTCCTATGTATGAAATAAAATTTAAATGGTTTCAAAATATAAAAATATGTGTTATATATATATAAATACATAAACCATTGTCAGTGTTTTCATAATCTCCCTTTCTGTCTTTATTTTTGAAGCACAATCGGTGCTTCTTAAGACTGTTTAAAATAGGCCAGGTGGTGGTGGTGTATGCCTTTAATCCCAGCACTCAGAAGCAAAGGCGCGGGCAGATCTCTGTGAGTTAGAGGCCAGCCTGGTCTACATAGTAAGTTCCAGGTCAGCCAAAGCTATACAGAGAAACCCTGTCTCAAAAATCAGCCAAAACAAAAAGACTCCAAACCAAGCAAGTGTTAGAGAGGAGCTGGGGAAAGACTCAGATGCCTCAGAGTACAGAAGTGGCTCTCAGAGGACAGTCACCTTTGCTTTATGTCTCTATCCACAGACTCATGGTGAAACCAGGAGGATCTTTTGCTTTGGCTTTATAAAATTAGAACCAATATAAAAATTCTATGTTTTCACATTTAATGTTGTCTAATTAATATTTCCTTTATCAAAAATTCTATAAAATTATTCTGAGTAACTACATTGCCTACTGATCCAGAGCTGTTTCATCACAGCTATAAAATGTATGTCGTTATGGGCTAATGTGACACACATGACAGCTACTAGACCCTGCCTTGGTTATTTCTCTATCATGTGCTTGTACCAGCCTGGTCTTCACAGGATAGATGCTTGGAATAATCAGGTCAGATGCCCTTGTACCAGCCTGGTCTTCACAGGATAGATGCTTGGGCTGATCGGGTCAGATGTTCACATTCTGAAGGATCTTTGTTAGTGTTGTGTTGCTGTGGGCCTTTTGCTTTTCCTTGACAAAGTACTAGGGAATCAAACTTGGGCCTCACACATATTAGGTAAGCATTACTACTGAGCTACAGGTTCCTAGCAACCAGAACATACTATTTTTGTTTTTTAAATTTATATTTATTTTATGAGTACAAATGGATGCCTGTATATATATATGTATGTGCACTACATGCAAGTAGTGACCTGAGAGGCCAGAAGAAGATGTTGGGTCCATTGGAACTGAAGTTACAGATGGTTGTAAGCCACCACGTGGGTGCTGGGAACCTAACCAGGGTCCTCTGTAAGAGCAGCAAGTGTTCTTATCTGCTAGGTCATCTCTCAAACCCTGTTTTTGAGATGGGATTTTGCTGTATTGCCTAGGCTAGCCTCAAGCCTGTTTTAGCCTCCTGGGTGTGCTTCACATCACCTAGTCCAGAAGTTGCATCTGTACCAAGTCTCCGAAAGCACTCACACTCACACTCACAGAAGAACAAAAGCACAAGTGTCCGTTTTACAGTACCCTGAAAAGCACCGTACCCTGACAATACTTGGGAACATCAGAGGATAGAGGAACAAAGTAGGTACTGGGTTTGGTAATAACAAGAAGCCTTATGTTTACAGAGAAATAATTTCTCTCCCTGTCTTAGGGCTTCATTCTCCAATCAGCTGTTTTCCTGAGTTAACACTAGATGCTACATTGTCTCCATCATAGAAAAAGCCCCAAATTTGCCTTACTGTTGAATTCTTGGTTGTAGCTGTTTTATTTTTTATTTTTATTTTTTAGTGTTAGAGTTAAGATGAAATGTTTATTTTCCAAATTATCCTCTTCTAGAAGCTGAACAGTTTCCAAAGCAACATAAACTTTCTAAGAATTTATCAAATTGTGTTTATTTGAACATTCAGGTTTTCAAAGTAAATTCCACAATCTCCTTGGAATGTATTCTTCCTCCCTTTTGGCTTGCTGAGGACTAAATCCAAACATTTTTCCAATGAGCAGCCTGACTCCCTCAGCCTCGCCTTGCTTTCTAAAGAGCTATTTGGAGCTGACACTTTAGAACAATTACAAAAACATCTACTGTCATTCTTAGCAATTCATTTGCAAAGTATATTGGGAGTTCTTTTTCTCTGATAAAAGCAAGTTAATATTCTTTCACTTTTGAAATAATATTTTATTTGAAATAAAGTATTTTCTAGATCATTGTTTCAACATATTTTGCTTTAGTGATTTCTGTTGCTTGCTGTTGTTTTTGTTTTGAGACAGGATCTTATTACATGGATCTGGCTGTCCTGGAACTCCAATATGTAGACCAAGCTGGTGTAACTCAGAGATCAGTCTTCTTCAGCCTGGGATTAAAGGCCTGTATCACCACACCCAGATTGATCAGTGACAGAAACACCATAGAAAGGCCACTGCAGGATTGCAAGCAGAGCACACTGGTGTTCTGACTATACAGGCAAGGTTTAGGGGCAGAAACAGTCAAAGCATTTCTAGAAGAAAGCACTGAGTAGACTGCTAACCATCCGGAATGCAGAGAGTAAGGGGAAGTCAAATGCCTGATGGTGAGACAGAGAGATTCTGCCCCACAGGGTTTGAACATCAGGTAAACCATGGAGCTATTTCTTAGGACATGAAATATAGGGCGCCAAGGTTTAGGATTAAGAGAGCAGAGTTTTATTTCAGGCTGAGATTCCATTGGCGATTGTCTTAGTTAGGATTTCTCTTGCTGTGAAGAGACACCATGACCACAGCAACTCTATTTATAAAGGAAAACAGTTAACTGAGGATGGCTTAAGAGTTCAGAGGTTCAGTTCATTATCATCATGGTGGGACATGGCAGTGTGCAGGTACACACAGTGCTGGAGAAGTAGCTGAGAGTCCGACACCTTGCAGGTAACAGGAAATGGGCATGGCTTGGGCATATATGAGACCTTAAAACCCAGTGCCACCGAGAACACTTCCTCTAACAAGGCCAAACCCACTCCAACAAAGTCACACCTCCTAATAGTCAATCCCTAGGACTTTATGGGGCCAATTACAAACTACCACAGCAGTTTAGGAAGTGAATTTGAAAAATGGGGAAATGCTGAGGATACATGTGGATTAGTAAACTAAAACCCTCAAGTCTGAAACCCAAAGCACTTCCAGAATCTGAAAAAAAAAAAAAACCAAAACCCTTAAATCTAAAATAATTTTCTAGTCCCAAACTTTAATACACTTTTTAAAAGACATGTATTTTTTGTTTGTGTGTGTGTGTATGTGTATGTTTGTTTGTAGACATGTTTGTATCTGCATGTATCACAGCATGTGGGGCTGGAGGACAGTCACACTCAGCTTTTAACATTCAGGTCATCGGGCTTGTGCTGCTTCCACACACCGAGCACCTCCTATGTAAGGGAGATGCAAAGCGTGTAAATTAGAAACTTTGGCTTAACTGGTGGTAAACTGAGGCTAACAAAACCGTGGTGTTTTCCAGGGAAAATGTGTAGTGACAAAGGGGCCCAGGTCAAAAAGTTGAGATAAGTGTTACTCTAAAGGGCAGAGGCTTCGTGAAGAGCCAGAAACGAAGGCTGCTGTCCTCTAGTTCCCTTTAAGATAACTCCTTTGTTCCAACAAACAAACTGTCTTGTACTGAAATTTCCTGATAAGCTGATATGATCTTGGTTATCAACCTGTCTGCACTTTCAGACCCTGGAGCACTCTTGAGGGGTTTAATTATCACTAATAGTTTTACTTATATATTTATTTTACTGTGTATTGGGTGTTTTCCTGCAGAGGTCAGAAGAAGGCATCAGATCCCCTGGATCTAGAGTTACAGAAGGTGATCAGCTGCCATTTAAGCGCTGAGAACTGAACCTGGGTTCTCTGCAACAGCAGCGAATGCTCTTAACTGGTGAACCATCTCTCTGGTACTCCTTTTTTTCTCCTTTAAAAAATTATTTCCTATACATGGACATTCTGGCTGCACTCATTTCTGTGTACCATGCTCAAGCAGTACCTACTGAAGGCCTGAAGAAGGTGTAAGATCTCGTGAATCTGGAGTTGTGGAGAGCTGTGAGCTGCCAGGGAGGTCCTGGGAATCTGAGGAATTCTCTCTTATCAGATCATCTGGAACAGGAAGACCCATTGTACGTGGGCAGCAGTCCACCTATCTTGTTCAGCCCTGTCGACTGAACAACTTCTCAATTCTCAGCCTCTCTAGTATGAGATGACTGACCAACTGTTGGACTAACTGGACTACATCCTATAAGCCAAGCTACTAAAACTCACTGACTGACTGTCTGTCTGTCTGTTGTCCCTCCCCCCCAAAACACACACACACACACACACACACACACACACACACACACACACACACACACACACCAGCTCTGTTTCTTTAAAGAGAGAACCCTGGCTAATAAAGCTGGCCTGCACTCCCCTTCATGACTAATCCACACACTTGCCTCCAGCAGTTTGTTTTACTTGGATCCTGGGCCTTGTGGCTCTACCTTGCCATCCTTCCTAGTTTTTCATGACAGCATCTCAGTCACCAACTCAGATAGGAATAAAACCATAGCAATCATATTGAACTGAGGCCTAAATTGTATTAAAACTGTAACTGTTTTTATTTGGGAGAGGGTGTTGAGACAGGGTTTCTTTCTCTGTGTCGCCCTTGGCTGTCCTGCATCTCACTCTGTAGACCAGGCTGGCCGCAAACTCACAGAGATCCCTCTGCCTCTACCTCCTGAGTCCTGGGATTAAAGGTGTGTGTCATCAGGCCTGGCCTCTGGTTTTAGATATGGCAGCCTTAAATTGGGTATATAGTTAAAATCATTTGGAATATATTTTTTAAATTACAGACAGGACAAGTAAACCAACCCCGAGTTTCTGGTTTAAACCTCTATCCTTTTAAAAACAAGTGCATTTTTCTACTGAAGCTACAATATGCAATTAAGGACCTGAGTATTTGTATCACTCATCACGTTCATGCTAAAATCTAATCCCCAGTGTGGAAGTATCAAAAGGGAGGCCCTCAAAGGCATTTGCTGTGGAGCGGTCTGCATCTGTGAATGGCATTGATGGCTCAGAAATGAGGCTCTAACACAGTTCACAGTCTTCTACCCTCCCACCATAGGAGACACAGCAACCGGGTACTCTTTAAAGTAGAAAGCAGACAAGCCGAACAGACTCCAAACCTGCCAGCACACCTTCATCCTGGACTTTCCAGCCTCTGCAACTGTCAGAAAATTAATTTCTGGTGTCCATGCATTACTGGTCCAGACTTTTGTTTGTTTCCCAGCACAGATGAACTACGGTAATCGGGGTCACTTACGTTGTTCTTCTAAAGTCCTTCTGAAGTGTTGGGTACTCTGGCATTTTTCTAATATCTTCCCAGTCTTTATCTTAAAGAAATTATTTATAGAAAATATCTTATTAAAAGTCTCCTACTTTTTAGTTTAAAAATAAACATAAAACAAACTTTATGCATGTTCTTACAAAGAAACACATTTGAAATATAACTCCAAATGATATTTTAAAAAGGGTAACACATTACCTGCAGGAAACCCCATGACACTAAATATCCGATCTAGCTGGTCATGATGGAAAGGATTGCTTGTTTTTATATCCTCCTGACGACAGTGGAAAATAGGCTCTGAAGTCAACAATTCAGCGAATATGCAGCCTATTGCCCATATGTCTACAGAGGGAAAACATTTTTATACAAATGCATTAATTTCCTTAGTTACAATTCCTAGATAGAATTCCAATACAGACAAAAATATATTTTAGTAGAGCAATATGTGAAGTATAATAAACATAACAAAGAACCATACAATAGCTGCAGATTAGTGCCGTTGATAACGTGCTTGCCTTGAATGCACAAACACAACGGTTTAGGCTCAAGCCAGTACCACAAACCCTACAGCCATGGTGTCACACATCTGTAGCCTGAGCTTGGGGAAGTAGAGGAATCAGAAGCTCCTTCAAAAGTGCAAACCAGCCTCCTTAGCTATTTAAAAGTAAGACACACAGAGCCAGCAAGATGGCTTGGTGGCTAAAGGTGCTCACACGAAGGTAGAAGAGCAGAACCAGCTCCTCTGACCTCCACGTGTGTGCCGAGGCATGCATACGTGTGAATGTGGGTGGCACTCAGTGACAAACAAATGACATAAATAACATGGGACTGCTTATCATAACAATTCTGAAGCCAAATAAAAGAAACACTTTCTTATAAATTTCCTGGTGGAAAAAGGCTTAGAAAAAAACCTAAACTTGGCAAAAAAAAAAAAATTCCTCATGGGAATTTGAAAGAACTTCTCACTATATAGCCAAAGCTGGCCTCAAACTTGTGAGCTCTCTGCCTGAGCTTCCCAAGTGTGGGACCCCAGGCCTGTGCTCCCACACTTGATACAGTGAGTCCCTTTCTAACTGTCGCCACTACTTTAATCTCAGAGGCATCAACTGCTGATGTAACCACAGTTCATAACACTCATGTCTGACAGAATGAAACAATATTCCTATCTGTTAGCACAATAAATTCTTAAGTCTGTACAGACAGCAAAAGGACTGTAGAAAACTTGAATTCTGCCTGTAAAACCCCAAGAGCCCATTTCCCCCAACAAATTCTGTTTTGGTTTTTTGTTGTTGTTGTTGTTGTTGTTTGTCGAGACAGGGTTTCCCTGTAGTTTCTAGAGCCTGTCCTGGAACTAGCTCTTGTAGACCAGGCTGGCCTCGAACTCAGAGATCCGTCTGCCTCTGCCTCCCGAGTGCTGGGATTAAAGGCGTGCGCCACCACCGCCCGGCCTCCAACAAATTCTGAATCTAGAAGTTGACGCAGAAAACAAGAATAAGCAGGCACTGCATGGCACCAGTGAGTCATATCGTCGGACAGAGTCCCTTTAGCTGTCCTCACCACTACTGAAACCTTTAAGACAAAGCTTGGGAGGGCTCAGAATCGTGGCTTACTTGATGGATATTGTCTAGACGTATAAGACCTCAGGCTTGATCCCATCGGCACTAAATAAATTAATGAGAGTTTTACTACTCAAAGTTACTAATTATGCATCATTGTCCTTGGCTTTATATACTGAAGACATAATGTGTATTCTAGAGCTAAGATTATACCTACAATGTTTTGCCATATGCATAAATGAATTAACTTTTGAGATAAATATTCACATTTGCCCATTTTGATAAACCTTATTTAGTAAGTTTAAGAATAGAAAATACAGCTAGGAATACAAAAAAAGAATAGTTTATCACAACGCCAAACACATCCTGAAGATAAACTACATAAACAAAGAGTTTAATTACATCTATTAACTAGAATAAACGCCAGTACACTCTGCTGTAAAACAGCTGCCCCCACATGAAGCCATGTTGGAAGGCCTCTCCTGTCTGACCATTCAGACATTTCCCTCCAAGAAAGCTGCCTTCTGGATAGTGGGAAATGGCCCTCAGTAACCGCCGTCTACCATACCCATTATTGCTACCATTTAAGGCTATAAAACATGACCTAATCTTCCTTCATGACACGGCCACCATCGTCATCATGGACATCCCTTAATACCACATATATTCTGTGTCAACTTTTTAATCCTTTCCAGTCTGTCGCTCTTGTCCCTAATGGCTCCATCATCTTGCTTCCTCCTGGCTTCTAATATAGTCAGTAAGGACTACACTACTGTGAGCTGCCAATCATGTCAACTCCTCATCGGTACTTTAAAGGGACGAACAGCAAAATCTAGACATCTCTGTGAACTGTTAGCATAAAGAACCTCAGAGAAGAAAGCAATGTTTTAAATTCTGCTTCCTGCCAACATTATCTTAGAATTCTGTATTTCCATCTAGCTCCTGCATCACTTACACTTGTCCCCGACACGAGCCGGGGAAGGAGAGGCGTGAAGATGAGTGACTGTGTGCATACGGATATTTTAAACAGAGCTAGCTGATTTGGAGGTTATTTTTCTCTATCTTAATAACCTCCTAACTTCTACTGTGAATGGATTATTAGGACTTATGATTTTGTTTTGGAGATGAGATAAGATCTCTCACTGTGTGTACCGGGCTGGCCTTGAACTCACTCACAACCCTCTTGCATCGGCATCCTCCCAGGTACTAGCACTTCAGGAATTAGTACCTGGCAAGTATGTTTCTATCTTAACTGCTAAATCTCATTAACTGGGCAGAAAAGTTACAAATTGGTTAAAATTTAATTTCAGTTCTCCTTACCCGAGGGAAAAAAACAGTTGATTTTTAATTTATACCCAATTACATTTATTAAAACCAACCAAATAACAACAGCAAACCCACCACATCTATTTCCTTTCAATGGCAAAGGGAAGCTGAAAAGGAAAAATTCCACAACTGTGCTTCTCCAAAAGTGTGCTGCTCCCCAGTGTGTAGACACACGGCAGAACTGTGCAGGGAAGTCACAAGAAGCTGGGTTTACCGAGGACTTACTGTATGTACAACATTAACTTTGGTGGGTATGGCCACTGGAATGAGAATGGCCCCATAGGGTCTTATTTGACTATTTGGTCCCCAGTTGGTGGACCTGTTTGGGAAGGATTAGGAAGTGTGGCCTTGGAGGAGGTGCCACTGCTACGACTTTTCCAGGTTTTAAATACCTATGCCATTCCCAGTTTGCTCTCTTTGTTTGCAGCTTGTGGGCCAAGATGTAAACTCTCAGCTAATGTTTCGGTCATGTTTTCCTGCCTGCTGGAATGCCCTCCCCAACACCATGATGGGTAAACCCTCTGTAACTATGAGCCCCAAATTCTTTCTTTGATAAGTTGCCTCAGTTATGGTGTTTTTGTCACGGCAACAGAAAAAAGTAAGACAATGAGAAATAATTTTAGCAGAAAAAACATTTTGACTAATAACTCTTTTCTCCCTTTTATATGTTATACTAGTTGTAGGTGAGGGCCAGGGGCATAGGGATTGCTTCTGATTCCACACATCTACCAGGCATGTCCAGCCTTTGAGCTGCATGAGTCCCAGGATAGCTATGAATATGGCCGAATGCATTTATGGATGATGAGATCATTTTACATGTTGCAACACCAAAAGGATGAACACTCCTGCCCTGAAATTATATTCCATCTTGCTTATTTTATGGTTCTATCAATTTCCAACTAACACTCCCACCCCACACACACACACATTCTTAGACTACTTCTGCCTTCTGAAGTTATCTAAGGTACTGTTCCCAATAACTGGTAGGAAAAGACCTAGATAACGAGAAAAGCAAATCCATTAGGTTGGAAAACGAAAGAGCCACACGAGTACTTAGCTCTCAGTACTGAAGCCACTCGTCACTCTAGTGACAGCACGGCCTCAGCAGTCTCTGATTCAACTGGACACAGGTCCAATGTCATACATTCCTCCGTGGTCAAACACACTTGTCACCACAGCTCTGAGACCACTTTTTGCAAGTGCTTGGTAATTTATGAATATTTTATAGTTACACTGATTTATAAAAATTTATATTTTATAAATTTTTTTATAATATTTATAAATATTAACGTCTATTTCGGCAATATGCTACAGAATCTGGATTTTGGACAGTCAGACCTTCTGGTGAGCGGGGCACTGTATACGGGTCTGCCTTCTACCCAGGAATTAATCCTGAGGCTAACCGCATTTCCCGACACAGGGACAGCACTTGCAGTGCTTTGAGTAGCATGCCATTTTCAGAAGCTTGTTAACCAGAACTGGGATTGTGTTGCTCGTGAATTTTGAGCCACATTCCACTTAGTCCCTTGTTAAACAGATGCAATAGCAGCTAAGGTATTGAGGCTGCTACTGCCTACAGCAGAGGCAGCAGCTTTTGAAGAGGAGGAATATGTAAAGAAGTTCTCCCAGAAATACAAACACTATCAACCCAGAGCTTGGCCACTGCTTCCTCTCTCCTCTCCTTCTCTTTTTCTTTGCTATAAAGAGATCTCCAGAGCTGAGGAAGACTCTCACCTGCTAACTCTCTATCCATACCTGAGTCTTCTCTGTGGTCAGGCGGTAAAATTTCTAGAGTCTCCGTTGTAGGGAAGATCATAAATCCTAACAAACATGTTTATAACTATTTTCCTTCCTCTAGTTCTTTTTCTTTTTGGTGGTCTGGCAAGTTGCTGAGTGGCATGATCCTACCAAGGCTGCCTTAATGGACAAACTTGTTTTGCAGACCATAGCATCAAGAGAGATGGAACGTCGTACCGTGTCTTGGTTAGACACTTGGAGATATTCTCCAGCATAATACTCCTGTCCTAGTCCTGTGAAGACAGTTCTAGCCCTGTCTCCAGCCCCTCAGATCAACAGCTACGTCAGCATAAAGGAAGTTGTACAAGCCCTTGCCTCCATATGCACTGGCTTTATAGTGAACTATTTTACATTTAGGAGCGCTCAGCTTGTCAACCATCTTGACACTTACCGATGGCCTTTGTGTAATGCCTGGCACCAAGTAGAAGTTCTGGAGCCCGATACCAAAACGTCACAACCACTGGATCCAAATCTGCGAGTGGCTTTAGAGGAGAATTGAATAATCTGGCAAAACCCATGTCAGCTGAAAAAGAAAATAAATACATAAAACTCAACTTGACATGCTATCAGAGCTACGCAGGAGTTGGTAACTGCCACTAACCTTTCAAAGACAAACGCTTGCTCTGAAACCTGCATCCTGGTTAGGAACTGCATTGTTTACCTTTACTGAGACAGACTCTTCTATGCTATCTGCTTTACTGACAAGGAAACTAAAGCTTAAAAGTATATTGACTCCCTAACAGCAAAACCATTAGTTCAAAGTCAAAAGTGGGATCTGAGCCTAAACTTCTGCTTTCTGGCTTTCAGGTGCAAATAAAACATTCCAAAAGGCTCTTGTTTAGAGACTGTACACCTCCCCATCTGAGAGCTAACTCTACACACTACTTGGTTCAGCATGTGCTGGAATCGGGTGCTGTAAACTCAGAAGGGCTGAGTTACATGTGCCTCTTCCCAACTCTCTGTTCAGTGACAGCGGACTGGACAAGTGGAATCGGCTATGGGGGAGCAATTAGAGCGTGCAAAACAGAAAATACCTTATGAGGACCTTTCTCCTAGAAAGTGGACTGTATCAGCACATCATGCACAATCCCAAGGACACACATAAAACATATAACAGATACTTGCTATAAAAGATATATAGAAAATTGCTATAGTAATTCATTTAACAAAGATGTATACAAAGTAAGTATTGTCACTATAAGGTTCTAGAGATCTTTTTTGATGGTTTCATGAATCAGAAGTACCTTACATCTAAAAGACACTTTACAAACGGCATTTACACACCATACAACCTCACTTCACCTTTGTAAGAATACCAGTAAGTACTCTGCTTCTCACTTCTGAGATGAGGACTCTAAAGTCAAAGA